>NW_026967708.1:0-195754 GCF_028390025.1 Pseudophryne corroboree
CTCCCAAACGAAAGACACTAGAATGAAAATTTTAAAGCCTCCTGTTAGTGCTTCATCTACACGTTATAGCCCTGAATTTTACAATGCCTATCTCTTTGCAAAAGAGAGATATCGGCAAGGAAAAGCTGTATTGTACCTTTGCATTTTTCTCCCAAACGAAGGACACTAGAATGAAAATTTTAAAGCCTCCTGTTAGTGCTTCATCTACACGTTATAGCCCTGAATTTTTCCAATGCCTATCTCTTTGCAAAAGAGAGATATCGGCAAGGAAAAGCTGTATTGTACCTTTGCATTTTTCTCCCAAACGAAAGACACTAGAATGAAAATTTTAAAGCCTCCTGTTAGTGCTTCATCTACACGTTATAGCCCTGAATTTTCCAATGCCTATCTCTTTGCAAAAGAGAGATATCGGCAAGGAAAAGCTGTATTGTACCTTTGCATTTTTCTCCCAAACGAAGGACACTAGAATGAAAATTTAAAAGCCTCCTGTTAGTGCTTCATCTACACGGTATAGCCCTGAATTTTCCAATGCCTAGCTCTTTGCAAAAGAGAGATATTGGCAAGGAAAAGCTGTATTGTACCTTTGCATTTTTCTCTCAAACGAAAGACACTAGAATGAAAATTTTAAAGCCTCCTGTTAGTGCTTCATCTACACGTTATAGCCCTGCATTTTCCAATGCCTATCTCTTTGCAAAAGAGAGATATCGGCAAGGAAAAGCTGTATTGTACCTTTGCATTTTTCTCCCAAACGAAGGACACTAGATTGAAAATTTTAAAGCCTCCTATTAGTGCTTCATCTACACGTTATAGCCCTGAATTTTCCAATGACTATCTCTTTGCAAAAGAGAGATATCGGCAAGGAAAAGCTGTATTGTACCTTTGCATTTTTCTCCCAAACGAAGGACACTAGAATGAAAATTTTAAAGCCTCCTGTTAGTGCTTCATCTACACGTTATAGCCCTGAATTTTCCAATGCCTATCTCTTTGCAAAAGAGAGATATCGGCAAGGAAAAGCTGTATTGTACCTTTGCATTTTTCTCCCAAACGAAGGACACTAGAATGAAAATTTAAAAGCCTCCTGTTAGTGCTTCATCTACACGTTATAGCCCTGAATTTTCCAATGCCTATCTCTTTGCAAAAGAGAGATATCGGCAAGGAAAAGCTGTATTGTACCTTTGCATTTTTCTCCCAAACGAAGGACACTAGAATGAAAATGTTAAAGCCTCCTGTTATTGCTTCATCTACACGTTATAGCCCTGAATTTTCCAATGCCTATCTCTTTGCAAAAGAGAGATATCGGCAAGGAAAAGCTGTATTGTACCTTTGCATTTTTCTCCCAAACGAAAGACACTAGAATGAAAATTTTAAAGCCTCCTGTTAGTGCTTCATCTACACGTTATAGCCCTGAATTTTACAATGCCTATCTCTTTGCAAAAGAGAGATATCGGCAAGGAAAAGCTGTATTGTACCTTTGCATTTTTCTCCCAAACGAAGGACACTAGAATGAAAATTTTAAAGCCTCCTGTTAGTGCTTCATCTACACGTTATAGCCCTGAATTTTCCAATGCCTATCTCTTTGCAAAAGAGAGATATCGGCAAGGAAAAGCTGTATTGTACCTTTGCATTTTTCTCCCAAACGAAAGACACTAGAATGAAAATTTTAAAGCCTCCTGTTAGTGCTTCATCTACACGTTATAGCCCTGAATTTTCCAATGCCTATCTCTTTGCAAAAGAGAGATATCGGCAAGGAAAAGCTGTATTGTACCTTTGCATTTTTCTCCCAAACGAAGGACACTAGAATGAAAATTTAAAAGCCTCCTGTTAGTGCTTCATCTACACGTTATAGCCCTGAATTTTCCAATGCCTAGCTCTTTGCAAAAGAGAGATATTGGCAAGGAAAAGCTGTATTGTACCTTTGCATTTTTCTCTCAAACGAAAGACACTAGAATGAAAATTTTAAAGCCTCCTGTTAGTGCTTCATCTACACGTTATAGCCCTGCATTTTCCAATGCCTATCTCTTTGCAAAAGAGAGATATCGGCAAGGAAAAGCAGCATTGTACTTTTGCATTTTTCTCCCAAACGAAAGACACTAGAATGAAAATTTTAAAGCCTCCTGTTAGTGCTTCATCTACACGTTATAACCCTGAATTTTCCAATGCCTATCTCTTTGCAAAAGAGAGATATCGGCAAGGAAAAGCTGTATTGTACCTTTGCATTTTTCTCCCAAACGAAGGACACTAGATTGAAAATTTTAAAGCCTCCTATTAGTGCTTCATCTACACGTTATAGCCCTGAATTTTCCAATGCCTATCTCTTTGCAAAAGAGAGATATTGGCAAGGAAAAGCTGTATTGTACCTTTGCATTTTTCTCCCAAACGAAGGACACTAGAATGAAAATTTTAAAGCCTCCTGTTAGTGCTTCATCTACACGTTATAGCCCTGAATTTTCCAATGCCTATCTCTTTGCAAAAGAGAGATATCGGCAAGGAAAAGCTGTATTGTACCTTTGCATTTTTCTCCCAAACGAAGGACACTAGAATGAAAATTTAAAAGCCTCCTGTTAGTGCTTCATCTTCACGGTATAGCCCTGAATTTTCCAATGCCTAGCTCTTTGCAAAAGAGAGATATTGGCAAGGAAAAGCTGTATTGTACCTTTGCATTTTTCTCCCAAACGAAGGACACTAGAATGAAAATTTTAAAGCCTCCTGTTAGTGCTTCATCTGCACGTTATAGCCCTGAATTTTCCAATGCCTATCTCTTTGCAAAAGAGATATATTGGCAAGGAAAAACTGTATTGTACCTTTGCATTTTTCTCCCAAACGAAAGACACTAGAATGAAAATTTTAAAGCCTCCTGTTAGTGCTTCATCTACACGTTATAGCCCTGAATTTTCCAATGCCTATCTCTTTGCAAAAGAGAGATATCGGCAAGGAAAAGCTGTATTGTACCTTTGCATTTTTCTCCCAAACGAAGGACACTAGAATGAAAATTTTAAAGCCTCCTGTTAGTGCTTCATCTACACGTTATAGCCCTGAATTTTCCAATGCCTATCTCTTTGCAAAAGAGAGATATCGGCAAGGAAAAGCTGTATTGTACCTTTGCATTTTTCTCCCAAACGAAAGACACTAGAATGAAAATTTTAAAGCCTCCTGTTAGGGCTTCATCTACACGTTATAGCCCTGAATTTTCCAAAGCCTATCTCTTTGCAAAAGAGAGATATCGGCAAGGAAAAGCTGTATTGTACCTTTGCATTTTTCTCCCAAACGAAGGACACTAGAATGAAAAATTAAAAGCCTCCTGTTAGTGCTTCATCTACACGGTATAGCCCTGAATTTTCCAATGCCTAGCTCTTTGCAAAAGAAAGATATTGGCAAGGAAAAGCTGTATTGTACCTTTGCATTTTTCTCCCAAACGAAGGACACTAGAATGAAAATTTGAAAGCCTCCTGTTAGTGCTTCATCTGCACGTTATAGCCCTGAATTTTCCAATGCCTATCTCTTTGCAAAAGAGATATATTGGCAAGGAAAAACTGTATTGTACCTTTGCATTTTTCTCCTAAACGAAAGACACTAGAATGAAAATTTTAAAGCCTCCTGTTAGTGCTTCATCTACACGTTATAGCCCTGAATTTTCCAATGCCTAGCTCTTTGCAAAAGAGAGATATTGGCAAGGAAAAGCTGTATTGTACCTTTGCATTTTTCTCCCAAACGAAAGACACTAGAATGAAAATTTTAAAGCCTACTGTTAATGCTTCATCTACACGTTATAGCCCTGAATTTTCCAATGCCTAGCTCTTTGCAAAAGAGAGATATCGGCAAGGAAAAGCTGTATTGTACCTTTGCATTTTTCTCCCAAACGAAAGACACTAGAATGAAAATTTTAAAGCCTCCTGTTAGTGCTTCATCTACACGTTATAGCCCTGAATTTTCCCATGCCTATCTCTTTGCAAAAGAGAGATATCGGCAAGGAAAAGCTGTATTGTACCTTTGCATTTTTCTCCCAAACGAAGGACACTAGAATGAAAATTTTAAAGCCTCCTATTAGTGCTTCATCTACACGTTATAGCCCTGAATTTTCCAATGCCTATCTCTTTGCAAAAGAGAGATATCGGCAAGGAAAAGCTGTATTGTACCTTTGCATTTTTCTCCCAAACGAAGGACTCTAGAATGAAAATTAAAAGCCTCCTGTTAGTGCTTCATCTACACGGTATAGTCCTGAATTTTCCAATGCCTAGCTCTTTGCAAAAGAGAGATATTGGCAAGGAAAAGCTGTATTGTACCTTTGCATTTTTCTCCCAAACGAAGGACACTAGAATGAAAATTTTAAAGCCTCCTGTTAGTGCTTCATCTGCACGTTATAGCCCTGAATTTTCCAATGCCTATCTCTTTGCAAAAGAGATATATTGGCAAGGAAAAACTGTATTGTACCTTTGCATTTTTCTCCCAAACGAAGGACACTAGAATGAAAATTTTAAAGCCTCCTATTAGTGCTTCATCTACACGTTATAGCCCTGAATTTTCCAATGCCTATCTCTTTGCAAAAGAGAGATATCGGCAAGGAAAAGCTGTATTGTACCTTTGCATTTTTCTCCCAAACGAAGGACTCTAGAATGAAAATTAAAAGCCTCCTGTTAGTGCTTCATCTACACGGTATAGTCCTGAATTTTCCAATGCCTAGCTCTTTGCAAAAGAGAGATATTGGCAAGGAAAAGCTGTATTGTACCTTTGCATTTTTCTCCCAAACGAAGGACACTAGAATGAAAATTTTAAAGCCTCCTGTTAGTGCTTCATCTGCACGTTATAGCCCTGAATTTTCCAATGCCTATCTCTTTGCAAAAGAGATATATTGGCAAGGAAAAACTGTATTGTACCTTTGCATTTTTCTCCTAAACGAAAGACACTAGAATGAAAATTTTAAAGCCTCCTGTTAGTGCTTAATCTACACGTTATAGCCCTGAATTTTCCAATGCCTAGCTCTTTGCAAAAGAGAGATATTGGCAAGGAAAAGCTGTATTGTACCTTTGCATTTTTCTCCCAAACGAAAGACACTAGAATGAAAATTTTAAAGCCTACTGTTAATGCTTCATCTACACGTTATAGCCCTGAATTTTCCAATGCCTAGCTCTTTGCAAAAGAGAGATATCGGCAAGGAAAAGCTGTATTGTACCTTTGCATTTTTCTCCCAAACGAAAGACACTAGAATGAAAATTTTAAAGCCTCCTGTTAGTGCTTCATCTACACGTTATAGCCCTGAATTTTCCAATGCCTATCTCTTTGCAAAAGAGAGATATCGGCAAGGAAAAGCTGTATTGTACCTTTGCATTTTTCTCCCAAACGAAGGACTCTAGAATTAAAATTTTAAAGCCTCCTGTTAGTGCTTCATCTACACGTTATAGCCCTGAATTTTCCAATGCCTATCTCTTTGCAAAAGAGAGATATCGGCAAGGAAAAGCTGTATTGTACCTTTGCATTTTTCTCCCAAACGAAAGACACTAGAATGAAAATTTTAAAGCCTCCTGTTAGTGCTTCATCTACACGTTATAGCCCTGAATTTTCCAATGCCTATCTCTTTGCAAAAGAGAGATATCGGCAAGGAAATGCTGTATTGTACCTTTGCATTTTTCTCCCAAACGAAAGACACTAGAATGAAAATTTTAAAGCCTCCTGTTAGTGCTACATCTACACGTTATAGCCCTGCATTTTCCAATGCCTATCTCTTTGCAAAAGAGAGATATCGGCAAGGAAAAGCTGCATTGTACTTTTGCATTTTTCTCCCAAACGAAAGACACTAGAATGAAAATTTTAAAGCCTCCTGTTAGTGCTTCATCTACACGTAATAGCCCTGAATTTTCCAATGCCTATCTCTTTACAAAAGAGAGATATCGGCAAGGAAATGCTGTATTGTACCTTTGCATTTTTCTCCCAAACGAAAGACACTAGAATGAAAATTTTAAAGCCTCCTGTTAGTGCTTCATCTACACGTTATAGCCCTGCATTTTCCAATGCCTATCTCTTTGCAAAAGAGAGATATCGGCAAGGAAAAGCTGCATTGTACTTTTGCATTTTTCTCCCAAACGAAAGACACTAGAATGAAAATTTTAAAGCCTCCTGTTAGTGCTTCATCTACACGTTATAGCCCTGAATTTTCCAATTCCTAGCTCTTTGCAAAAGAGAGATATTGGCAAGGAAAAGCTGTATTGTACCTTTGCATTTTTCTCCCAAACGAAGGACACTAGAATTAAAATTTAAAAGCCTCCTGTTAGTGCTTCATCTACACGGTATAGCCCTGAATTTTCCAATGCCTAGCTCTTTGCAAAAGAGAGATATTGGCAAGGAAAAGCTGTATTGTACCTTTGCATTTTTCTCCCAAACGAAGGAAACTAGAATGAAAATTTTAAAACCTCCTGTTAGTGCTTCATCTACACGTTATAGCCCTGAATTTTCCAATGCCTATCTCTTTGCAAAAGAGAGATATCGGCAAGGAAAAACTGTATTGTACCTTTGCATTTTTCTCCCAAACGAAAGACACTAGAATGAAAATTTTAAAGCCTACTGTTAGTGCTTCATCTACACGTTATAGCCCTGAATTTTCCAATGCCTAGCTCTTTGCAAAAGAGAGATATCGGCAAGGAAAAGCTGTATTGTACCTTTGCATTTTTCTCCCAAACGAAAGACACTAGAATGAAAATTTTAAAGCCTCCTGTTAGTGCTTCATCTACACGTTATAGCCCTGAATTTTCCAATGCCTATCTCTTTGCAAAAGAGAGATATCGGCAAGGAAAAGCTGTATTGTACCTTTGCATTTTTCTCCCAAACGAAGGACACTAGAATGAAAATTTAAAAGCCTCCTGTTAGTGCTTCATCTACACGGTATAGCCCTGAATTTTCCAATGCCTAGCTCTTTGCAAAAGAGAGATATTGGCAAGGAAAAGCTGTATTGTACCTTTGCATTTTTCTCCCAAACGAAGGACACTAGAATGAAAATTTTAAAGCCTCCTGTTAGTGCTTCATCTACACGTTATAGCCCTGAATTTTCCAATGCCTAGCTCTTTGCAAAAGAGAGATATCGGCAAGGAAAAGCTGTATTGTACCTTTGCAATTTTCTCCCAAACGAAAGACACTAGAATGAAAATTTTAAAGCCTCCTGTTAGTGCTTCATCTACACGTTATAGCCCTGCATTTTCCAATGCCTATCTCTTTGCAAAAGAGAGATATTGGCAAGGAAAAGCTGTATTGTACCTTTGCATTTTTCTCCCAAACGAAAGACACTAGAATGAAAATTTAAAAGCCTCCTGTTAGTGCTTCATCTACACGTTATAGCTCTGAATTTTCCAATGCCTAGCTCTTTGCAAAAGAGAGATATCGGCAAGGAAAAGCTGTGTTGTACCTTTGCATTTTTCTCCCAAACGAAAGACACTAGAATGAAAATTTTAAAGCCTCCTGTTAGTGCTTCATCTACACGTTATAGCCCTGAATTTTCCAATGCCTATCTCTTTGCAAAAGAGAGATATCGGCAAGGAAAAGCTGTATTGTACCTTTGCATTTTTCTCCCAAACGAAGGACACTAGAATGAAAATTTTAAAGCCTCCTATTAGTGCTTCATCTACACGTTATAGCCCTGAATTTTCCAATGCCTATCTCTTTGCAAAAGAGAGATATCGGCAAGGAAAAGCTGTATTGTACCTTTGCATTTTTCTCCCAAACGAAAGACACTAGAATGAAAATTTTAAAGCCTCCTGTTAGTGCTTCATCTACACGTTATAGCGCTGCATTTTCCAATGCCTATCTCTTTGCAAAAGAGAGATATCGGCAAGGAAATGCTGCATTGTACTTTTGCATTTTTCTCCCAAACGAAAGACACTAGAATGAAAATTTTAAAGCCTCCTGTTAGTGCTTCATCTACACGTAATAGCCCTGAATTTTCCAATGCCTATCTCTTTGCAAAAGAGAGATATCGGCAAGGAAATGCTGTATTGTACCTTTGCATTTTTCTCCCAAACGAAAGACACTAGAATGAAAATTTTAAAGCCTCCTGTTAGTGCTTCATCTACACGTTATAGCCCTGCATTTTCCAATGCCTATCTCTTTGCAAAAGAGAGATATCGGCAAGGAAAAGCTGCATTGTACTTTTGCATTTTTCTCCCAAACGAAAGACACTAGAATGAAAATTTTAAAGCCTCCTGTTAGTGCTTCATCTACACGTTATAGCCCTGAATTTTCCAATGCCTATCTCTTTGCAAAAGAGAGATATCGGCAAGGAAAAGCTGTATTGTACCTTTGCCTTTTTCTCCCAAACGAAGGACACTAGAATGAAAATTTTAAAGCCTCCTATTAGTGCTTCATCTACACGTTATAGCCCTGAATTTTCCAATGCCTATCTCTTTGCAAAAGAGAGATATCGGCAAGGAAAAGCTGTATTGTACCTTTGCATTTTTCTCCCAAACGAAGGACACTAGAATGAAAATTTTAAAGCCTCCTGTTAGTGCTTCATCTACACGTTATAGCGCTGCATTTTCCAATGCCTATCTCTTTGCAAAAGAGAGATATCGGCAAGGAAATGCTGTATTGTACCTTTGCATTTTTCTCCCAAACGAAAGACACTAGAATGAAAATTTTAAAGCCTCCTGTTAGTGCTTCATCTACACGTTATAGCCCTGAATTTTCCAATGCCTATCTCTTTGCAAAAGAGAGATATCGGCAAGGAAAAGCTATATTGTACCTTTGCCTTTTTCTCCCAAACGAAGGACACTAGAATGAAAATTTTAAAGCCTCCTATTAGTGCTTCATCTACACGTTATAGCCCTGAATTTTCCAATGCCTAGCTCTTTGCAAAAGAGAGATATTGGCAAGGAAAAGCTGTATTGTACCTTTGCATTTTTCTCCCAAACGAAAGACACTAGAATGAAAATTTTAAAGCCTCCTGTTAGTGCTTCATCTACACGTTATAGCCCTGAATTTTCCAATGCCTATCTCTTTGCCAAAGAGAGATATCGGCAAGGAAAAACTGTATTGTACCTTTGCATTTTTCTCCCAAACGAAAGACACTAGAATGAAAATTTTAAAGCCTCCTGTTAGTGCTTCATCTACACGTTATAGCCCTGAATTTTCCAATGCCTATCTCTTTGCAAAAGAGAGATATCGGCAAGGAAAAGCTGTATTGTACCTTTGCATTTTTCTCCCAAACGAAGGACACTAGAATGAAAATTTAAAAGCCTCCTGTTAGTGCTTCATCTACACGGTATAGCCCTGAATTTTCCAATGCCTTGCTCTTTGCAAAAGAAAGATATTGGCAAGGAAAAGCTGTATTGTACCTTTGCATTTTTCTCCCAAACGAAGGAAACTAGAATGAAAATTTTAAAGCCTCCTGTTAGTGCTTCATCTACACGTTATAGCCCTGAATTTTCCAATGCCTATCTCTTTGCAAAAGAGAGATATCGGCAAGGAAAAACTGTATTGTACCTTTGCATTTTTCTCCCAAACGAAAGACACTAGAATGAAAATTTTAAAGCCTACTGTTAGTGCTTCATCTACACGTTATAGCCCTGAATTTTCCAATGCCTAGCTCTTTGCAAAAGAGAGATATCGGCAAGGAAAAGCTGTATTGTACCTTTGCATTTTTCTCCCAAACGAAAGACACTAGAATGAAAATTTTAAAGCCTCCTGTTAGTGCTTCATCTACACGTTATAGCCCTGAATTTTCCAATGCCTATCTCTTTGCAAAAGAGAGATATCGGCAAGGAAAAGCTGTATTGTACCTTTGCATTTTTCTCCCAAACGAAGGACACTAGAATGAAAATTTAAAAGCCTCCTGTTAGTGCTTCATCTACACGGTATAGCCCTGAATTTTCCAATGCCTAGCTCTTTGCAAAAGAGAGATATTGGCAAGGAAAAGCTGTATTGTACCTTTGCATTTTTCTCCCAAACGAAGGACACTAGAATGAAAATTTTAAAGCCTCCTGTTAGTGCTTCATCTACACGTTATAGCCCTGAATTTTCCAATGCCTAGCTCTTTGCAAAAGAGAGATATCGGCAAGGAAAAGCTGTATTGTACCTTTGCATTTTTCTCCCAAACGAAGGACACTAGAATGAAAATTTTAAAGCCTCCTATTAGTGCTTCATCTACACGTTATAGCCCTGAATTTTCCAATGCCTATCTCTTTGCAAAAGAGAGATATCGGCAAGGAAAAGCTGTATTGTACCTTTGCATTTTTCTCCCAAACGAAAAACACTAGAATGAAAATTTTAAAGCCTCCTGTTAGTGCTTCATCTACACGTTATAGCGCTGCATTTTCCAATGCCTATCTCTTTGCAAAAGAGAGATATCGGCAAGGAAATGCTGCATTGTACTTTTGCATTTTTCTCCCAAACGAAAGACACTAGAATGAAAATTTTAAAGCCTCCTGTTAGTGCTTCATCTACACGTAATAGCCCTGAATTTTCCAATGCCTATCTCTTTGCAAAAGAGAGATATCGGCAAGGAAATGCTGTATTGTACCTTTGCATTTTTCTCCCAAACGAAAGACACTAGAATGAAAATTTTAAAGCCTCCTGTTAGTGCTTCATCTACACGTTATAGCCCTGCATTTTCCAATGCCTATCTCTTTGCAAAAGAGAGATATCGGCAAGGAAAAGCTGCATTGTACTTTTGCATTTTTCTCCCAAACGAAAGACACTAGAATGAAAATTTTAAAGCCTCCTGTTAGTGCTTCATCTACACGTTATAGCCCTGAATTTTCCAATGCCTATCTCTTTGCAAAAGAGAGATATCGGCAAGGAAAAGCTGTATTGTACCTTTGCCTTTTTCTCCCAAACGAAGGACACTAGAATGAAAATTTTAAAGCCTCCTATTAGTGCTTCATCTACACGTTATAGCCCTGAATTTTCCAATGCCTATCTCTTTGCAAAAGAGAGATATTGGCAAGGAAAAGCTGTATTGTACCTTTGCATTTTTCTCCCAAACGAAGGACACTAGAATGAAAATTTTAAAGCCTCCTGTTAGTGCTTCATCTACACGTTATAGCCCTGAATTTTCCAATGCCTATCTCTTTGCAAAAGAGAGATATCGGCAAGGAAAAGCTGTATTGTACCTTTGCATTTTTCTCCCAAACGAAGGACACTAGAATGAAAATTTTAAAGCCTCCTATTAGTGCTTCATCTACACGTTATAGCCCTGAATTTTCCAATGCCTATCTCTTTGCAAAAGAGAGATATCGGCAAGGAAAAGCTGTATTGTACCTTTGCATTTTTCTCCCAAACGAAAGACACTAGAATGAAAATTTTAAAGCCTCCTGTTAGTGCTTCATCTACACGTTATAGCGCTGCATTTTCCAATGCCTATCTCTTTGCAAAAGAGAGATATCGGCAAGGAAATGCTGCATTGTACTTTTGCATTTTTCTCCCAAACGAAAGACACTAGAATGAAAATTTTAAAGCCTCCTGTTAGTGCTTCATCTACACGTAATAGCCCTGAATTTTCCAATGCCTATCTCTTTGCAAAAGAGAGATATCGGCAAGGAAATGCTGTATTGTACCTTTGCATTTTTCTCCCAAACGAAAGACACTAGAATGAAAATTTTAAAGCCTCCTGTTAGTGCTTCATCTACACGTTATAGCCCTGCATTTTCCAATGCCTATCTCTTTGCAAAAGAGAGATATCGGCAAGGAAAAGCTGCATTGTACTTTTGCATTTTTCTCCCAAACGAAAGACACTAGAATGAAAATTTTAAAGCCTCCTGTTAGTGCTTCATCTACACGTTATAGCCCTGAATTTTCCAATGCCTATCTCTTTGCAAAAGAGAGATATCGGCAAGGAAAAGCTGTATTGTACCTTTGCCTTTTTCTCCCAAACGAAGGACACTAGAATGAAAATTTTAAAGCCTCCTATTAGTGCTTCATCTACACGTTATAGCCCTGAATTTTCCAATGCCTATCTCTTTGCAAAAGAGAGATATCGGCAAGGAAAAGCTGTATTGTACCTTTGCATTTTTCTCCCAAACGAAGGACACTAGAATGAAAATTTTAAAGCCTCCTGTTAGTGCTTCATCTACACGTTATAGCGCTGCATTTTCCAATGCCTATCTCTTTGCAAAAGAGAGATATCGGCAAGGAAATGCTGTATTGTACCTTTGCATTTTTCTCCCAAACGAAAGACACTAGAATGAAAATTTTAAAGCCTCCTGTTAGTGCTTCATCTACACGTTATAGCCCTGAATTTTCCAATGCCTATCTCTTTGCAAAAGAGAGATATCGGCAAGGAAAAGCTATATTGTACCTTTGCCTTTTTCTCCCAAACGAAGGACACTAGAATGAAAATTTTAAAGCCTCCTATTAGTGCTTCATCTACACGTTATAGCCCTGAATTTTCCAATGCCTAGCTCTTTGCAAAAGAGAGATATTGGCAAGGAAAAGCTGTATTGTACCTTTGCATTTTTCTCCCAAACGAAAGACACTAGAATGAAAATTTTAAAGCCTCCTGTTAGTGCTTCATCTACACGTTATAGCCCTGAATTTTCCAATGCCTATCTCTTTGCCAAAGAGAGATATCGGCAAGGAAAAACTGTATTGTACCTTTGCATTTTTCTCCCAAACGAAAGACACTAGAATGAAAATTTTAAAGCCTCCTGTTAGTGCTTCATCTACACGTTATAGCCCTGAATTTTCCAATGCCTATCTCTTTGCAAAAGAGAGATATCGGCAAGGAAAAGCTGTATTGTACCTTTGCATTTTTCTCCCAAACGAAGGACACTAGAATGAAAATTTAAAAGCCTCCTGTTAGTGCTTCATCTACACGGTATAGCCCTGAATTTTCCAATGCCTTGCTCTTTGCAAAAGAGAGATATTGGCAAGGAAAAGCTGTATTGTACCTTTGCATTTTTCTCCCAAACGAAGGAAACTAGAATGAAAATTTTAAAGCCTCCTGTTAGTGCTTCATCTACACGTTATAGCCCTGAATTTTCCAATGCCTATCTCTTTGCAAAAGAGAGATATCGGCAAGGAAAAACTGTATTGTACCTTTGCATTTTTCTCCCAAACGAAAGACACTAGAATGAAAATTTTAAAGCCTACTGTTAGTGCTTCATCTACACGTTATAGCCCTAAATTTTCCAATGCCTAGCTCTTTGCAAAAGAGAGATATCGGCAAGGAAAAGCTGTATTGTACCTTTGCATTTTTCTCCCAAACGAAAGACACTAGAATGAAAATTTTAAAGCCTCCTGTTAGTGCTTCATCTACACGTTATAGCCCTGAATTTTCCAATGCCTATCTCTTTGCAAAAGAGAGATATCGGCAAGGAAAAGCTGTATTGTACCTTTGCATTTTTCTCCCAAACGAAGGACACTAGAATGAAAATTTAAAAGCCTCCTGTTAGTGCTTCATCTACACGGTATAGCCCTGAATTTTCCAATGCCTAGCTCTTTGCAAAAGAGAGATATTGGCAAGGAAAAGCTGTATTGTACCTTTGCATTTTTCTCCCAAACGAAGGACACTAGAATGAAAATTTTAAAGCCTCCTGTTAGTGCTTCATCTACACGTTATAGCCCTGAATTTTCCAATGCCTAGCTCTTTGCAAAAGAGAGATATCGGCAAGGAAAAGCTGTATTGTACCTTTGCATTTTTCTCCCAAACGAAAGACACTAGAATGAAAATTTTAAAGCCTCCTGTTAGTGCTTCATCTACACGTTATAGCCCTGCATTTTCCAATGCCTATCTCTTTGCAAAAGAGAGATATTGGCAAGGAAAAGCTGTATTGTACCTTTGCATTTTTCTCCCAAACGAAAGACACTAGAATGAAAATTTTAAAGCCTACTGTTAGTGCTTCATCTACACGTTATAGCTCTGAATTTTCCAATGCCTAGCTCTTTGCAAAAGAGAGATATCGGCAAGGAAAAGCTGTATTGTACCTTTGCATTTTTCTCCCAAACGAAAGACACTAGAATGAAAATTTTAAAGCCTCCTGTTAGTGCTTCATCTACACGTTATAGCCCTGAATTTTCCAATGCCTATCTCTTTGCAAAAGAGAGATATCGGCAAGGAAAAGCTGTATTGTACCTTTGCATTTTTCTCCCAAACGAAGGACACTAGAATGAAAATTTTAAAGCCTCCTATTAGTGCTTCATCTACACGTTATAGCCCTGAATTTTCCAATGCCTATCTCTTTGCAAAAGAGAGATATCGGCAAGGAAAAGCTGTATTGTACCTTTGCATTTTTCTCCCAAACGAAAGACACTAGAATGAAAATTTTAAAGCCTCCTGTTAGTGCTTCATCTACACGTTATAGCGCTGCATTTTCCAATGCCTATCTCTTTGCAAAAGAGAGATATCGGCAAGGAAAAGCTGCATTGTACTTTTGCATTTTTCTCCCAAACGAAAGACACTAGAATGAAAATTTTAAAGCCTCCTGTTAGTGCTTCATCTACACGTAATAGCCCTGAATTTTTCAATGCCTATCTCTTTGCAAAAGAGAGATATCGGCAAGGAAATGCTGTATTGTACCTTTGCATTTTTCTCCCAAACGAAAGACACTAGAATGAAAATTTTAAAGCCTCCTGTTAGTGCTTCATCTACACGTTATAGCCCTGCATTTTCCAATGCCTATCTCTTTGCAAAAGAGAGATATCGGCAAGGAAAAGCTGCATTGTACTTTTGCATTTTTCTCCCAAACGAAAGACACTAGAATGAAAATTTTAAAGCCTCCTGTTAGTGCTTCATCTACACGTTATAGCCCTGAATTTTCCAATGCCTATCTTTTTGCAAAAGAGAGATATCGGCAAGGAAAAGCTGTATTGTACCTTTGCCTTTTTCTCCCAAACGAAAGACACTAGAATGAAAATTTTAAAGCCTCCTATTAGTGCTTCATCTACACGTTATAGCCCTGAATTTTCCAATGCCTATCTCTTTGCAAAAGAGAGATATCGGCAAGGAAAAGCTGTATTGTACCTTTGCATTTTTCTCCCAAACGAAGGACACTAGAATGAAAATTTTAAAGCCTCCTGTTAGTGCTTAATCTACACGTTATAGCCCTGAATTTTCCAATGCCTATCTCTTTGCAAAAGAGAGATATCGGCAAGGAAATGCTGTATTGTACCTTTGCATTTTTCTCCCAAACGAAAGACACTAGAATGAAAATTTTAAAGCCTCCTGTTAGTGCTTCATCTACACGTTATAGCCCTGCATTTTCCAATGCCTATCTCTTTGCAAAAGAGAGATATCGGCAAGGAAAAGCTGCATTGTACTTTTGCATTTTTCTCCCAAACGAAAGACACTAGAATGAAAATTTTAAAGCCTCCTGTTAGTGCTTCATCTACATGTTATAGCCCTGCATTTTCCAATGCCTATCTCTTTGCAAAAGAGAGATATCGGCAAGGAAAAGCTGCATTGTACTTTTGCATTTTTCTCCCAAACGAAAGACACTAGAATGAAAATTTTAAAGCCTCCTGTTAGTGCTTCATCTACACGTTATAGCCCTGAATTTTCCAATGCCTATCTCTTTGCAAAAGAGAGATATCGGCAAGGAAAAGCTGTATTGTACCTTTGCATTTTTCTCCCAAACGAAGGACACTAGAATAAAAATGTTAAAGCCTCCTGTTAGTGCTTCATCTACACGTTATAGCCCTGAATTTTCCAATGCCTATCTCTTTGCAAAAGAGAGATATCGGCAAGGAAATGCTGTATTGTACCTTTGCATTTTTCTCCCAAACGAAAGACACTAGAATGAAAATTTTAAAGCCTCCTGTTAGTGCTTCATCTACACGTTATAACCCTGCATTTTCCAATGCCTATCTCTTTGCAAAAGAGAGATATCGGCAAGGAAAAGCTGCATTGTACTTTTGCATTTTTCTCCCAAACGAAAGACACTAGAATGAAAATTTTAAAGCCTCCTGTTAGTGCTTCATCTACACGTTATAGCCCTGAATTTCCAATGCCTATCTCTTTGCAAAAGAGAGATATCGGCAAGGAAAAGCTGTATTGTACCTTTGCCTTTTTCTCCCAAACGAAGGACACTAGAATGAAAATTTTAAAGCCTCCTATTAGTGCTTCATCTACACGTTATAGCCCTGAATTTCCAATGCCTAGCTCTTTGCAAAAGAGAGATATCGGCAAGGAAAAGCTGTATTGTACCTTTGCATTTTTCTCCCAAACGAAAGACACTAGAATGAAAATTTTAAAGCCTCCTGTTAGTGCTTCATCTACACGTTATAGCCCTGAATTTTCCCATGCCTATCTCTTTGCAAAAGAGAGATATCGGCAAGGAAAAGCTGTATTGTACCTTTGCATTTTTCTCCCAAACGAAGGACACTAGAATGAAAATTTTAAAGCCTCCTATTAGTGCTTCATCTACACGTTATAGCCCTGAATTTTCCAATGCCTATCTCTTTGCAAAAGAGAGATATCGGCAAGGAAAAGCTGTATTGTACCTTTGCATTTTTCTCCCAAACGAAGGACTCTAGAATGAAAATTAAAAGCCTCCTGTTAGTGCTTCATCTACACGGTATAGTCCTGAATTTTCCAATGCCTAGCTCTTTGCAAAAGAGAGATATTGGCAAGGAAAAGCTGTATTGTACCTTTGCATTTTTCTCCCAAACGAAGGACACTAGAATGAAAATTTTAAAGCCTTCTGTTAGTGCTTCATCTGCACGTTATAGCCCTGAATTTTCCAATGCCTATCTCTTTGCAAAAGAGATATATTGGCAAGGAAAAACTGTATTGTACCTTTGCATTTTTCTCCTAAACGAAAGACACTAGAATGAAAATTTTAAAGCCTCCTGTTAGTGCTTCATCTACACGTTATAGCCCTGAATTTTCCAATGCCTAGCTCTTTGCAAAAGAGAGATATTGGCAAGGAAAAGCTGTATTGTACCTTTGCATTTTTCTCCCAAACGAAAGACACTAGAATGAAAATTTTAAAGCCTCCTGTTAGTGCTTCATCTACACGTTATAGCCCTGAATTTTCCAATGCCTATCTCTTTGCAAAAGAGAGATATCGGCAAGGAAAAGCTGTATTGTACCTTTGCATTTTTCTCCCAAACGAAGGACACTAGAATGAAAATTTTAAAGCCTCCTATTAGTGCTTCATCTACACGTTATAGCCCTGAATTTTCCAATGCCTATCTCTTTGCAAAAGAGAGATATCGGCAAGGAAAAGCTGTATTGTACCTTTGCATTTTTCTCCCAAACGAAGGACTCTAGAATTAAAATTTTAAAGCCTCCTGTTAGTGCTTCATCTACACGTTATAGCCCTGAATTTTCCAATGCCTATCTCTTTGCAAAAGAGAGATATCGGCAAGGAAAAGCTGTATTGTACCTTTGCATTTTTCTCCCAAACGAAAGACACTAGAATGAAAATTTTAAAGCCTCCTGTTAGTGCTTCATCTACACGTTATAGCCCTGAATTTTCCAATGCCTATCTCTTTGCAAAAGAGAGATATCGGCAAGGAAATGCTGTATTGTACCTTTGCATTTTTCTCCCAAACGAAAGACACTAGAATGAAAATTTTAAAGCCTCCTGTTAGTGCTTCATCTACACGTTATAGCCCTGCATTTTCCAATGCCTATCTCTTTGCAAAAGAGAGATATCGGCAAGGAAAAGCTGCATTGTACTTTTGCATTTTTCTCCCAAACGAAAGACAATAGAATGAAAATTTTAAAGCCTCCTGTTAGTGCTTCATCTACACGTAATAGCCCTGAATTTTCCAATGCCTATCTCTTTACAAAAGAGAGATATCGGCAAGGAAATGCTGTATTGTACCTTTGCATTTTTCTCCCAAACGAAAGACACTAGAATGAAAATTTTAAAGCCTCCTGTTAGTGCTTCATCTACACGTTATAGCCCTGAATTTTCCAATGCCTATCTCTTTGCCAAAGAGAGATATAGGCAAGGAAAAACTGTATTGTACCTTTGCATTTTTCTCCCAAACGAAAGACACTAGAATGAAAATTTTAAAGCCTCCTGTTAGTGCTTCATCTACACGTTATAGCCCTGAATTTTCCAATGCCTATCTCTTTGCAAAAGAGAGATATCGGCAAGGAAAAGCTGTATTGTACCTTTGCATTTTTCTCCCAAACGAAGGACACTAGAATTAAAATTTAAAAGCCTCCTGTTAGTGCTTCATCTACACGGTATAGCCCTGAATTTTCCAATGCCTAGCTCTTTGCAAAAGAGAGATATTGGCAAGGAAAAGCTGTATTGTACCTTTGCATTTTTCTCCCAAACGAAGGAAACTAGAATGAAAATTTTAAAGCCTCCTGTTAGTGCTTCATCTACACGTTATAGCCCTGAATTTTCCAATGCCTATCTCTTTGCAAAAGAGAGATATCGGCAAGGAAAAACTGTATTGTACCTTTGCATTTTTCTCCCAAACGAAAGACACTAGAATGAAAATTTTAAAGCCTACTGTTAGTGCTTCATCTACACGTTATAGCCCTGAATTTTCCAATGCCTAGCTCTTTGCAAAAGAGAGATATCGGCAAGGAAAAGCTGTATTGTACCTTTGCATTTTTCTCCCAAACGAAAGACACTAGAATGAAAATTTTAAAGCCTCCTGTTAGTGCTTCATCTACACCAGGCCTGGCCAACCTGTGGCTCTCCAGATGTTGCGAAACTACACATCACAGCATGCCCTGCCACAGTTTTAGCATTCCCTAATAGCAAAACTGTAGCAAGGCATGATGGGACTTGTAGTTTTACAACAGCTGGAGAGCCACAGGTTGGCCAGGCCTGATCTACACGTTATAGCCCTGAATTTTCCAATGCCTATCTCTTTGCAAAAGAGAGATATCGGCAAGGAAAAGCTGTATTGTACCTTTGCATTTTTCTCCCAAACGAAGGACACTAGAATGAAAATTTTAAAGCCTCCTGTTAGTGCTTCATCTACACGTTATAGCCCTGAATTTTCCAATGCCTAGCTCTTTGCAAAAGAGAGATATCGGCAAGGAAAAGCTGTATTGTACCTTTGCAATTTTCTCCGAAACGAAAGACACTAGAATGAAAATTTTAAAGCCTCCTGTTAGTGCTTCATCTACACGTTATAGCCCTGCATTTTCCAATGCCTATCTCTTTGCAAAAGAGAGATATTGGCAAGGAAAAGCTGTATTGTACCTTTGCATTTTTCTCCCAAACGAAAGACACTAGAATGAAAATTTTAAAGCCTACTGTTAGTGCTTCATCTACACGTTATAGCTCTGAATTTTCCAATGCCTAGCTCTTTGCAAAAGAGAGATATCGGCAAGGAAAAGCTGTATTGTACCTTTGCATTTTTCTCCCAAACGAAAGACACTAGAATGAAAATTTTAAAGCCTCCTGTTAGTGCTTCATCTACACGTTATAGCCCTGAATTTTCCAATGCCTATCTCTTTGCAAAAGAGAGATATCGGCAAGGAAAAGCTGTATTGTACCTTTGCATTTTTCTCCCAAACGAAGGACACTAGAATGAAAATTTTAAAGCCTCCTATTAGTGCTTCATCTACACGATATAGCCCTGAATTTTCCAATGCCTATCTCTTTGCAAAAGAGAGATATCGGCAAGGAAAAGCTGTATTGTACCTTTGCATTTTTCTCCCAAACGAAAGACACTAGAATGAAAATTTTAAAGCCTCCTGTTAGTGCTTCATCTACACGTTATAGCGCTGCATTTTCCAATGCCTATCTCTTTGCAAAAGAGAGATATCGGCAAGGAAATGCTGCATTGTACTTTTGCATTTTTCTCCCAAACGAAAGACACTAGAATGAAAATTTTAAAGCCTCCTGTTAGTGCTTCATCTACACGTAATAGCCCTGAATTTTCCAATGCCTATCTCTTTGCAAAAGAGAGATATCGGCAAGGAAATGCTGTATTGTACCTTTGCATTTTTCTCCCAAACGAAAGACACTAGAATGAAAATTTTAAAGCCTCCTGTTAGTGCTTCATCTACACGTTATAGCCCTGCATTTTCCAATGCCTATCTCTTTGCAAAAGAGAGATATCGGCAAGGAAAAGCTGCATTGTACTTTTGCATTTTTCTCCCAAACGAAAGACACTAAAATGAAAATTTTAAAGCCTCCTGTTAGTGCTTCATCTACACGTTATAGCCCTGAATTTTCCAATGCCTATCTCTTTGCAAAAGAGAGATATCGGCAAGGAAAAGCTGTATTGTACCTTTGCCTTTTTCTCCCAAACGAAGGACACTAGAATGAAAATTTTAAAGCCTCCTATTAGTGCTTCATCTACACGTTATAGCCCTGAATTTTCCAATGCCTATCTCTTTGCAAAAGAGAGATATCGGCAAGGAAAAGCTGTATTGTACCTTTGCATTTTTCTCCCAAACGAAGGACACTAGAATGAAAATTTTAAAGCCTCCTGTTAGTGCTTCATCTACACGTTATAGCGCTGCATTTTCCAATGCCTATCTCTTTGCAAAAGAGAGATATCAGCAAGGAAATGCTGTATTGTACCTTTGCATTTTTCTCCCAAACGAAAGACACTAGAATGAAAATTTTAAAGCCTCCTGTTAGTGCTTCATCTACACGTTATAGCCCTGAATTTTCCAATGCCTATCTCTTTGCAAAAGAGAGATATCGGCAAGGAAAAGCTGTATTGTACCTTTGCCTTTTTCTCCCAAACGAAGGACACTAGAATGAAAATTTTAAAGCCTCCTATTAGTGCTTCATCTACACGTTATAGCCCTGAATTTTCCAATGCCTAGCTCTTTGCAAAAGAGAGATATTGGCAAGGAAAAGCTGTATTGTACCTTTGCATTTTTCTCCCAAACGAAAGACACTAGAATGAAAATTTTAAAGCCTCCTGTTAGTGCTTCATCTACACGTTATAGCCCTGAATTTTCCAATGCCTATCTCTTTGCCAAAGAGAGATATCGGCAAGGAAAAACTGTATTGTACCTTTGCATTTTTCTCCCAAACGAAAGACACTAGAATGAAAATTTTAAAGCCTCCTGTTAGTGCTTCATCTACACGTTATAGCCCTGAATTTTCCAATGCCTATCTCTTTGCAAAAGAGAGATATCGGCAAGGAAAAGCTGTATTGTACCTTTGCATTTTTCTCCCAAACGAAGGACACTAGAATGAAAATTTAAAAGCCTCCTGTTAGTGCTTCATCTACACGGTATAGCCCTGAATTTTCCAATGCCTTGCTCTTTGCAAAAGAGAGATATTGGCAAGGAAAAGCTGTATTGTACCTTTGCATTTTTCTCCCAAACGAAGGAAACTAGAATGAAAATTTTAAAGCCTCCTGTTAGTGCTTCATCTACACGTTATAGCCCTGAATTTTCCAATGCCTATCTCTTTGCAAAAGAGAGATATCGGCAAGGAAAAACTGTATTGTACCTTTGCATTTTTCTCCCAAACGAAAGACACTAGAATGAAAATTTTAAAGCCTACTGTTAGTGCTTCATCTACACGTTATAGCCCTGAATTTTCCAATGCCTAGCTCTTTGCAAAAGAGAGATATCGGCAAGGAAAAGCTGTATTGTACCTTTGCATTTTTCTCCCAAACGAAAGACACTAGAATGAAAATTTTAAAGCCTCCTGTTAGTGCTTCATCTACACGTTATAGCCCTGAATTTTCCAATGCCTATCTCTTTGCAAAAGAGAGATATCGGCAAGGAAAAGCTGTATTGTACCTTTGCATTTTTCTCCCAAACGAAGGACACTAGAATGAAAATTTAAAAGCCTCCTGTTAGTGCTTCATCTACACGGTATAGCCCTGAATTTTCCAATGCCTAGCTCTTTGCAAAAGAGAGATATTGGCAAGGAAAAGCTGTATTGTACCTTTGCATTTTTCTCCCAAACGAAGGACACTAGAATGAAAATTTTAAAGCCTCCTGTTAGTGCTTCATCTACACGTTATAGCCCTGAATTTTCCAATGCCTAGCTCTTTGCAAAAGAGAGATATCGGCAAGGAAAAGCTGTATTGTACCTTTGCATTTTTCTCCCAAACGAAAGACACTAGAATGAAAATTTTAAAGCCTCCTGTTAGTGCTTCATCTACACGTTATAGCCCTGCATTTTCCAATGCCTATCTCTTTGCAAAAGAGAGATATTGGCAAGGAAAAGCTGTATTGTACCTTTGCATTTTTCTCCCAAACGAAAGACACTAGAATGAAAATTTTAAAGCCTACTGTTAGTGCTTCATCTACACGTTATAGCTCTGAATTTTCCAATGCCTAGCTCTTTGCAAAAGAGAGATATCGGCAAGGAAAAGCTGTATTGTACCTTTGCATTTTTCTCCCAAACGAAAGACACTAGAATGAAAATTTTAAAGCCTCCTGTTAGTGCTTCATCTACACGTTATAGCCCTGAATTTTCCAATGCCTATCTCTTTGCAAAAGAGAGATATCGGCAAGGAAAAGCTGTATTGTACCTTTGCATTTTTCTCCCAAACGAAGGACACTAGAATGAAAATTTTAAAGCCTCCTATTAGTGCTTCATCTACACGTTATAGCCCTGAATTTTCCAATGCCTATCTCTTTGCAAAAGAGAGATATCGGCAAGGAAAAGCTGTATTGTACCTTTGCATTTTTCTCCCAAACGAAAGACACTAGAATGAAAATTTTAAAGCCTCCTGTTAGTGCTTCATCTACACGTTATAGCGCTGCATTTTCCAATGCCTATCTCTTTGCAAAAGAGAGATATCGGCAAGGAAAAGCTGCATTGTACTTTTGCATTTTTCTCCCAAACGAAAGACACTAGAATGAAAATTTTAAAGCCTCCTGTTAGTGCTTCATCTACACGTAATAGCCCTGAATTTTTCAATGCCTATCTCTTTGCAAAAGAGAGATATCGGCAAGGAAATGCTGTATTGTACCTTTGCATTTTTCTCCCAAACGAAAGACACTAGAATGAAAATTTTAAAGCCTCCTGTTAGTGCTTCATCTACACGTTATAGCCCTGCATTTTCCAATGCCTATCTCTTTGCAAAAGAGAGATATCGGCAAGGAAAAGCTGCATTGTACTTTTGCATTTTTCTCCCAAACGAAAGACACTAGAATGAAAATTTTAAAGCCTCCTGTTAGTGCTTCATCTACACGTTATAGCCCTGAATTTTCCAATGCCTATCTCTTTGCAAAAGAGAGATATCGGCAAGGAAAAGCTGTATTGTACCTTTGCCTTTTTCTCCCAAACGAAAGACACTAGAATGAAAATTTTAAAGCCTCCTATTAGTGCTTCATCTACACGTTATAGCCCTGAATTTTCCAATACCTATCTCTTTGCAAAAGAGAGATATCGGCAAGGAAAAGCTGTATTGTACCTTTGCATTTTTCTCCCAAACGAAGGACACTAGAATGAAAATTTTAAAGCCTCCTGTTATTGCTTAATCTACACGTTATAGCCCTGAATTTTCCAATGCCTATCTCTTTGCAAAAGAGAGATATCGGCAAGGAAATGCTGTATTGTACCTTTGCATTTTTCTCCCAAACGAAAGACACTAGAATGAAAATTTTAAAGCCTCCTGTTAGTGCTTCATCTACACGTTATAGCCCTGCATTTTCCAATGCCTATCTCTTTGCAAAAGAGAGATATCGGCAAGGAAAAGCTGCATTGTACTTTTGCATTTTTCTCCCAAACGAAAGACACTAGAATGAAAATTTTAAAGCCTCCTGTTAGTGCTTCATCTACATGTTATAGCCCTGCATTTTCCAATGCCTATCTCTTTGCAAAAGAGAGATATCGGCAAGGAAAAGCTGCATTGTACTTTTGCATTTTTCTCCCAAACGAAAGACACTAGAATGAAAATTTTAAAGCCTCCTGTTAGTGCTTCATCTACACGTTATAGCCCTGAATTTTCCAATGCCTATCTCTTTGCAAAAGAGAGATATCGGCAAGGAAAAGCTGTATTGTACCTTTGCATTTTTCTCCCAAACGAAGGACACTAGAATAAAAATGTTAAAGCCTCCTGTTAGTGCTTCATCTACACGTTATAGCCCTGAATTTTCCAATGCCTATCTCTTTGCAAAAGAGAGATATCGGCAAGGAAATGCTGTATTGTACCTTTGCATTTTTCTCCCAAACGAAAGACACTAGAATGAAAATTTTAAAGCCTCCTGTTAGTGCTTCATCTACACGTTATAGCCCTGCATTTTCCAATGCCTATCTCTTTGCAAAAGAGAGATATCGGCAAGGAAAAGCTGCATTGTACTTTTGCATTTTTCTCCCAAACGAAAGACACTAGAATGAAAATTTTAAAGCCTCCTGTTAGTGCTTCATCTACACGTTATAGCCCTGAATTTCCAATGCCTATCTCTTTGCAAAAGAGAGATATCGGCAAGGAAAAGCTGTATTGTACCTTTGCCTTTTTCTCCCAAACGAAGGACACTAGAATGAAAATTTTAAAGCCTCCTATTAGTGCTTCATCTACACGTTATAGCCCTGAATTTTCCAATGCCTATCTCTTTGCAAAAGAGAGATATCGGCAAGGAAAAGCTGTATTGTACCTTTGCATTTTTCTCCCAAACGAAGGACACTAGAATGAAAATTTTAAAGCCTCCTGTTAGTGCTTCATCTACACGTTATAGCGCTGCATTTTCCAATGCCTATCTCTTTGCAAAAGAGAGATATCAGCAAGGAAATGCTGTATTGTACCTTTGCATTTTTCTCCCAAACGAAAGACACTAGAATGAAAATTTTAAAGCCTCCTGTTAGTGCTTCATCTACACGTTATAGCCCTGAATTTTCCAATGCCTATCTCTTTGCAAAAGAGAGATATCGGCAAGGAAAAGCTGTATTGTACCTTTGCCTTTTTCTCCCAAACGAAGGACACTAGAATGAAAATTTTAAAGCCTCCTATTAGTGCTTCATCTACACGTTATAGCCCTGAATTTTCCAATGCCTAGCTCTTTGCAAAAGAGAGATATTGGCAAGGAAAAGCTGTATTGTACCTTTGCATTTTTCTCCCAAACGAAAGACACTAGAATGAAAATTTTAAAGCCTCCTGTTAGTGCTTCATCTACACGTTATAGCCCTGAATTTTCCAATGCCTATCTCTTTGCCAAAGAGAGATATCGGCAAGGAAAAACTGTATTGTACCTTTGCATTTTTCTCCCAAACGAAAGACACTAGAATGAAAATTTTAAAGCCTCCTGTTAGTGCTTCATCTACACGTTATAGCCCTGAATTTTCCAATGCCTATCTCTTTGCAAAAGAGAGATATCGGCAAGGAAAAGCTGTATTGTACCTTTGCATTTTTCTCCCAAACGAAGGACACTAGAATGAAAATTTAAAAGCCTCCTGTTAGTGCTTCATCTACACGGTATAGCCCTGAATTTTCCAATGCCTTGCTCTTTGCAAAAGAGAGATATTGGCAAGGAAAAGCTGTATTGTACCTTTGCATTTTTCTCCCAAACGAAGGAAACTAGAATGAAAATTTTAAAGCCTCCTGTTAGTGCTTCATCTACACGTTATAGCCCTGAATTTTCCAATGCCTATCTCTTTGCAAAAGAGAGATATCGGCAAGGAAAAACTGTATTGTACCTTTGCATTTTTCTCCCAAACGAAAGACACTAGAATGAAAATTTTAAAGCCTACTGTTAGTGCTTCATCTACACGTTATAGCCCTGAATTTTCCAATGCCTAGCTCTTTGCAAAAGAGAGATATCGGCAAGGAAAAGCTGTATTGTACCTTTGCATTTTTCTCCCAAACGAAAGACACTAGAATGAAAATTTTAAAGCCTCCTGTTAGTGCTTCATCTACACGTTATAGCCCTGAATTTTCCAATGCCTAGCTCTTTGCAAAAGAGAGATATCGGCAAGGAAAAGCTGTATTGTACCTTTGCATTTTTCTCCCAAACGAAGGACACTAGAATGAAAATTTAAAAGCCTCCTGTTAGTGCTTCATCTACACGGTATAGCCCTGAATTTTCCAATGCCTAGCTCTTTGCAAAAGAGAGATATTGGCAAGGAAAAGCTGTATTGTACCTTTGCATTTTTCTCCCAAACGAAGGACACTAGAATGAAAATTTTAAAGCCTCCTGTTAGTGCTTCATCTACACGTTATAGCCCTGAATTTTCCAATGCCTAGCTCTTTGCAAAAGAGAGATATCGGCAAGGAAAAGCTGTATTGTACCTTTGCATTTTTCTCCCAAACGAAAGACACTAGAATGAAAATTTTAAAGCCTCCTGTTAGTGCTTCATCTACACGTTATAGCCCTGCATTTTCCAATGCCTATCTCTTTGCAAAAGAGAGATATTGGCAAGGAAAAGCTGTATTGTACCTTTGCATTTTTCTCCCAAACGAAAGACACTAGAATGAAAATTTTAAAGCCTACTGTTAGTGCTTCATCTACACGTTATAGCTCTGAATTTTCCAATGCCTAGCTCTTTGCAAAAGAGAGATATCGGCAAGGAAAAGCTGTATTGTACCTTTGCATTTTTCTCCCAAACGAAAGACACTAGAATGAAAATTTTAAAGCCTCCTGTTAGTGCTTCATCTACACGTTATAGCCCTGAATTTTCCAATGCCTATCTCTTTGCAAAAGAGAGATATCGGCAAGGAAAAGCTGTATTGTACCTTTGCATTTTTCTCCCAAACGAAGGACACTAGAATGAAAATTTTAAAGCCTCCTATTAGTGCTTCATCTACACGTTATAGCCCTGAATTTTCCAATGCCTATCTCTTTGCAAAAGAGAGATATCGGCAAGGAAAAGCTGTATTGTACCTTTGCATTTTTCTCCCAAACGAAAGACACTAGAATGAAAATTTTAAAGCCTCCTGTTAGTGCTTCATCTACACGTTATAGCGCTGCATTTTCCAATGCCTATCTCTTTGCAAAAGAGAGATATCGGCAAGGAAAAGCTGCATTGTACTTTTGCATTTTTCTCCCAAACGAAAGACACTAGAATGAAAATTTTAAAGCCTCCTGTTAGTGCTTCATCTACACGTAATAGCCCTGAATTTTTCAATGCCTATCTCTTTGCAAAAGAGAGATATCGGCAAGGAAATGCTGTATTGTACCTTTGCATTTTTCTCCCAAACGAAAGACACTAGAATGAAAATTTTAAAGCCTCCTGTTAGTGCTTCATCTACACGTTATAGCCCTGCATTTTCCAATGCCTATCTCTTTGCAAAAGAGAGATATCGGCAAGGAAAAGCTGCATTGTACTTTTGCATTTTTCTCCCAAACGAAAGACACTAGAATGAAAATTTTAAAGCCTCCTGTTAGTGCTTCATCTACACGTTATAGCCCTGAATTTTCCAATGCCTATCTCTTTGCAAAAGAGAGATATCGGCAAGGAAAAGCTGTATTGTACCTTTGCCTTTTTCTCCCAAACGAAAGACACTAGAATGAAAATTTTAAAGCCTCCTATTAGTGCTTCATCTACACGTTATAGCCCTGAATTTTCCAATACCTATCTCTTTGCAAAAGAGAGATATCGGCAAGGAAAAGCTGTATTGTACCTTTGCATTTTTCTCCCAAACGAAGGACACTAGAATGAAAATTTTAAAGCCTCCTGTTATTGCTTAATCTACACGTTATAGCCCTGAATTTTCCAATGCCTATCTCTTTGCAAAAGAGAGATATCGGCAAGGAAATGCTGTATTGTACCTTTGCATTTTTCTCCCAAACGAAAGACACTAGAATGAAAATTTTAAAGCCTCCTGTTAGTGCTTCATCTACACGTTATAGCCCTGCATTTTCCAATGCCTATCTCTTTGCAAAAGAGAGATATCGGCAAGGAAAAGCTGCATTGTACTTTTGCATTTTTCTCCCAAACGAAAGACACTAGAATGAAAATTTTAAAGCCTCCTGTTAGTGCTTCATCTACATGTTATAGCCCTGCATTTTCCAATGCCTATCTCTTTGCAAAAGAGAGATATCGGCAAGGAAAAGCTGCATTGTACTTTTGCATTTTTCTCCCAAACGAAAGACACTAGAATGAAAATTTTAAAGCCTCCTGTTAGTGCTTCATCTACACGTTATAGCCCTGAATTTTCCAATGCCTATCTCTTTGCAAAAGAGAGATATCGGCAAGGAAAAGCTGTATTGTACCTTTGCATTTTTCTCCCAAACGAAGGACACTAGAATAAAAATGTTAAAGCCTCCTGTTAGTGCTTCATCTACACGTTATAGCCCTGAATTTTCCAATGCCTATCTCTTTGCAAAAGAGAGATATCGGCAAGGAAATGCTGTATTGTACCTTTGCATTTTTCTCCCAAACGAAAGACACTAGAATGAAAATTTTAAAGCCTCCTGTTAGTGCTTCATCTACACGTTATAGCCCTGCATTTTCCAATGCCTATCTCTTTGCAAAAGAGAGATATCGGCAAGGAAAAGCTGCATTGTACTTTTGCATTTTTCTCCCAAACGAAAGACACTAGAATGAAAATTTTAAAGCCTCCTGTTAGTGCTTCATCTACACGTTATAGCCCTGAATTTCCAATGCCTATCTCTTTGCAAAAGAGAGATATCGGCAAGGAAAAGCTGTATTGTACCTTTGCCTTTTTCTCCCAAACGAAGGACACTAGAATGAAAATTTTAAAGCCTCCTATTAGTGCTTCATCTACACGTTATAGCCCTGAATTTTCCAATGCCTATCTCTTTGCCAAAGAGAGATATCGGCAAGGAAAAGCTGTATTGTACCTTTGCATTTTTCTCCCAAACGAAAGACACTAGAATGAAAATTTTAAAGCCTCCTGTTAGTGCTTCATCTACACGTTATAGCCCTGAATTTTCCAATGCCTATCTCTTTGCAAAAGAGAGATATCGGCAAGGAAAAGCTGTATTGTACCTTTGCATTTTTCTCCCAAACGAAGGACACTAGAATGAAAATTTAAAAGCCTCCTGTTAGTGCTTCATCTACACGGTATAGCCCTGAATTTTCCAATGCCTAGCTCTTTGCAAAAGAGAGATATTGGCAAGGAAAAGCTGTATTGTACCTTTGCATTTTTCTCCCAAACGAAGGACACTAGAATGAAAATTTTAAAGCCTCCTGTTAGTGCTTCATCTACACGTTATAGCCCTGAATTTTCCAATGCCTAGCTCTTTGCAAAAGAGAGATATCGGCAAGGAAAAGCTGTATTGTACCTTTGCATTTTTCTCCCAAACGAAAGACACTAGAATGAAAATTTTAAAGCCTCCTGTTAGTGCTTCATCTACACGTTATAGCCCTGCATTTTCCAATGCCTATCTCTTTGCAAAAGAGAGATATTGGCAAGGAAAAGCTGTATTGTACCTTTGCATTTTTCTCCCAAACGAAAGACACTAGAATGAAAATTTTAAAGCCTACTGTTAGTGCTTCATCTACACGTTATAGCTCTGAATTTTCCAATGCCTAGCTCTTTGCAAAAGAGAGATATCGGCAAGGAAAAGCTGTATTGTACCTTTGCATTTTTCTCCCAAACGAAAGACACTAGAATGAAAATTTTAAAGCCTCCTGTTAGTGCTTCATCTACACGTTATAGCCCTGAATTTTCCAATGCCTATCTCTTTGCAAAAGAGAGATATCGGCAAGGAAAAGCTGTATTGTACCTTTGCATTTTTCTCCCAAACGAAGGACACTAGAATGAAAATTTTAAAGCCTCCTATTAGTGCTTCATCTACACGTTATAGCCCTGAATTTTCCAATGCCTATCTCTTTGCATAAGAGAGATATCGGCAAGGAAATGCTGTATTGTACCTTTGCATTTTCTCCCAAACGAAAGACACTAGAATGAAAATTTTAAAGCCTCCTGTTAGTGCTTCATCTACACGTTATAGCCCTGCATTTTCCAATGCCTATCTCTTTGCAAAAGAGAGATATCGGCAAGGAAAAGCTGCATTGTACTTTTGCATTTTTCTCCCAAACGAAAGACACTAGAATGAAAATTTTAAAGCCTCCTGTTAGTGCTTCATCTACACGTTATAGCCCTGAATTTTCCAATGCCTATCTCTTTGCAAAAGAGAGATATCGGCAAGGAAAAGCTGTATTGTACCTTTGCCTTTTTCTCCCAAACGAAGGACACTAGAATGAAAATTTTAAAGCCTCCTATTAGTGCTTCATCTACACGTTATAGCCCTGAATTTTCCAATGCCTATCTCTTTGCAAAAGAGAGATATCGGCAAGGAAAAGCTGTATTGTACCTTTGCATTTTTCTCCCAAACGAAGGACACTAGAATGAAAATTTTAAAGCCTCCTGTTAGTGCTTAATCTACACGTTATAGCCCTGAATTTTCCAATGCCTATCTCTTTGCAAAAGAGAGATATCGGCAAGGAAATGCTGTATTGTACCTTTGCATTTTTCTCCCAAACGAAAGACACTAGAATGAAAATTTTAAAGCCTCCTGTTAGTGCTTCATCTACACGTTATAGCCCTGCATTTTCCAATGCCTATCTCTTTGCAAAAGAGAGATATCGGCAAGGAAAAGCTGCATTGTACTTTTGCATTTTTCTCCCAAACGAAAGACACTAGAATGAAAATTTTAAAGCCTCCTGTTAGTGCTTCATCTACACGTTATAGCCCTGAATTTTCCAATGCCTATCTCTTTGCAAAAGAGAGATATCGGCAAGGAAAAGCTGTATTGTACCTTTGCATTTTTCTACCAAACGAAGGACACTAGAATGAAAATTTTAAAGCCTCCTATTAGTGCTTCATCTACACGTTATAGCCCTGAATTTTCCAATGCCTATCTCTTTGCAAAAGAGAGATATCGGCAAGGAAAAGCTGTATTGTACCTTTGCATTTTTCTCCCAAACGAAAGACACTAGAATGAAAATTGTAAAGCCTCCTGTTAGTGCTTCATCTACACGTTATAGCCCTGAATTTTCCAATGCCTATCTCTTTGTTATCATGCTGTTAACTGGGTTCAGATCACAAGTTGTACGGTGTGATTGGTGTGGCTGGTATGAGTCTTACCCGGGATTCAAAATCCTTCCTTATTGTGTACGCTCGTCCGGGCACAGTATCCTAACTGAGGCTTGGAGGAGGGTCATAGGGGGAGGAGCCAGTGCACACCAGCTAGTCCTAAAGCTTTTACTTTGTGCCCAGTCTCCTGCGGAGCCGCTATTCCCCATGGTCCTTTCGGAGTCCCCAGCATCCACTACGGACTATGAGAAATAGAATTATCGGTAAGTAAATTCTTATTTTCTGGACTGTGTCCAGGATCATCCTTAGGAATAGAAGACGTGTCTTCGGGATCAGCTGCGATTTTGGAATATTAAGAATCCAACCGTGCTGCCGCAACACTACCTGAGATAGTGCTACCCCGACTACCAACTGTTCCCTGGATCTTGCCCTTATCCGGAGATCGTCCAAGTAAGGGATAATTAAAACTCCCTTCCTTCGAAGGAGTATCATCATTTCGGCCATTACTTTGGTAAAGACCCGGGGTGCCGTGGACAAACCAAACGGCAGCGTCTGAAACTGATAGTGACAGTTCTGTACCACAAACCTGAGGTACCCTTGGTGAGAAGGGTAATTTGGGACATGGAGATAAGCATCCTTGATGTCCAGAGACACCATATAATCCCCTTCTTCCCGGTTTGCCATCACCGCTCTGAGTGACTCCATCTTGAATTTGAACCTTTGTATGTAAGTGTTCAAGGATTTCAGATTTAAATTAGGTCTCACCGAGCCGTCCGGCTTCGGTACCACAAACAGCGTGGAATAATACCCCTTTCCCTGTTGTAGGAGGGGTACCTTGATTATCACCTGCTGGGAATACAGCTTGTGAATGGCTTCCCATACCGCCTCCCTGTCGGAGGGAGACGTCGGTAAAGCAGACTTTAGGAAAACGGCGAAGGGGAGACGTCTCGAATTCCAATTTGTACCCCTGAGATACCACCTGAAGGATCCAGGGGTCCACCTGTGAGTGAGCCCACTGCACGCTGAAATTTATGAGACGGGCCCACACCGTTTCTGTTCCTGGGAACTGGCTGTTTGCTGCAGCCTTTTTCCTCTCCCTCTGCCTCGGGGCAGAAATGAGGAGCCTTTTGCCCGCTTGCCCTTATGGGGCCCAAAGGACTGCGCCTGATAATACGGCGTCTTCTTATGTTGAGAGGCTACCTGGGGTAAAAATGTGGATTTCCCAGCTGTTGCCGTGGCCACCAGGTCTGTTAGACCTACCCCAAATAACTCCTCCCTTTTATAAGGCGATACTTCCATATGCCTTTTGGAATCAGCATCACCTGACCACTGTCTTGTCCATAACCCTCTTCTGGCAGAAATGGACAGCGCACTTACTCTTGATGCCAGTCGGCAAATATCCCTCTGTGCATCACGCATATATAGAAAGCATCTTTTAAATGCTCTATAGTCAGTAATATACTGTCCCTATCTAGGGTATCAATATTGTCAGTCAGGGAATCCGACCAAGCCACCCCAGCACTGCACATCCAGGCTGAGGCGATTGCTGGTCGCAGTATCACACCCGTGTGAGTGTATATACATTTTAGGATATTTTACTGCTTTCTGTCAGCAGGTTCCTTAAGGGCGGCCGTATCCGGGGACGGTAGTGCCACCTGTTTAGACAAGCGTGTGAGCGCTTTATTCACCCTAGGGGGTGTTTCCCAATGTGCCCTATCCTCTGGCGGGAAGGGGTATGATGCTAATAACTTTTTAGGAATTAACAGTTTTTATCGGGGGAAACCCACGCATCATCACACACTTCATTTAATTCCTCAGATGCAGGAAAAACTACAGGCAGTTTTTTCTCACCCAACATAATACCCTTTTTAGTGGTACTGGTATTATCAGAAATGTGTAAAAACATTTTCCATAGCCTCAATCATGTAACGTGTGGCCCTACTGGAAGTCACATTCGTCTCTTAATCGTCGACACTGGAATCAGTATCCGTGTCGGCGTCTGTATCTGCCATCTGCGGTAACGGGCGTTTTAGAGCCCCTGATGGCTTTTGAGACACCTGGACAGGCACAGGCTGAGTAGCCGGCTGTCTCATGTCATCAATCTTTTGTAAAGAGCTGACACTGTCACGTAATTCCTTCCATAAGCTCAGCCACTCAGGTGTCGACTCCCTAGGGGGTGACAACTCCATTACAGGCAATTGCTCCGCCTCCACACCATTTTCCTCCTCATACATGTCGACACAATCGTACCGACACACAGCACACACACAGTGAATGCTCTGATAGAGGACAGGACCCCACTAGCCCTTTGGGGAGACAGAGGGAGAGTATGCCAGCACACACCAGAGCGCTAATAATATATATACAGGGATAACCTTATATAAGTGTTTTTCCCCTTATAGCTGCTGTATTGTTATACTACGCCTAATTAGTGCCCCCCTCTCTTTTTTAACCCCTTTCTGTAGTGTAGTAACTGCAGGGGAGAGCCAGGGAGCTTCCCTCCAACGGAGCTGTGAGAGAAAATGGCGCCAGTGTGCTGAGGAGATAGGCTCCGCCCCCTTCTCGGCGGCCTTTTCTCCCGTTTTTCTGTGGAATCTGGCAGGGGTTAAAATTCATCCATATAGCCCTGGGGGCTATATGTGATGTATTTTCGCCAGCCAAGGTGTTTCTATTGCTGCTCAGGGCGCCCCCCCCTAGCGCCCTGCACCCTCAGTGACCGAAGTGTGAAGTGTGTTGAGGAGCAATGGCGCACAGCTGCAGTGCTGTGCGCTACCTTGGTGAAGACAGGATGTCTTCTGCCGCCGATTTTCCGGACCTCTTCTTGCTTCTGGCTCTGTAAGGGGGCCGGCGGCGCGGCTCTGGGACCGAGCTCCGAGGCTGGGCCTGTGTTCGGTCCCTCTGGAGCTAATGGTGTCCAGTAGCCTAAGAAGCCCAATCCACTCTGCACGCAGGTGAGTTCGCTTCTTCTCCCCTTAGTCCCTCGATGCAGTGAGCCTGTTGCCAGCAGGTCTCACTGAAAATAAAAAACCTAAAACTAAACTTTCACTAAGAAGCTCAGGAGAGCCCCTAGTGTGCACCCTTCTCGGCCGGGCACAAAAATCTAACTGAGGCTTGGAGGATTGTCATAGGGGGAGGAGCCAGTGCACACCAGGTAGTCCTAAAGCTTTACTTTTGTGCCCAGTCTCCAGCGGAGCCGCTAATCCCCATGGTCCTTACGGAGTTCCCAGCATCCACTAGGACGTCAGAGAAACACTGATAGAGTACATTATATTTATGAATTAATTGCTTCCAGATTCTGCAGCAGCATCATCAGCACCACCAGTGTTACTCACAGTCACTTCACACTGACTGCTGCACAACACATCACTTAATTTCCGGGCCGCCCGCCACCTGGTGAAGAGACATGGGAGATGAAGGACCAGCAGTGCCACGTTGAGCGGAAGTATTGTGAATTAGTTACCCACACACTCCTTGTGACACCTGCTCCCCGTCTGCCCTCCCACCCGCCGCCTGCCGTCCGGAACCCGCACTGACAAGTAAGTCTCAGCAGAATGTGTCTGCCAGCAGCTCCCAGTCCCTCCTAGAGGAACACTGCCAGTGGTGTGGCGGCCGCGGCACACTAGGACTGAGAGACCGCAGCAGGAGGAAAGCACAGGTGGGCGGGAGGAGAGCATGGGCGGACATCACCATGTCACATTGCAAGGTGACGCCAGTCCCCCCAGTGAGGCCGCCGACGAATGCACTCAGCATAGTATTAGCAGCAGGCAGAGGGGGGTCGGGTGCAGCGGTGGTGGGAGGTACGGAAATGAGCTGCAGGCTAGGCTCCACCGATCACACACTCAGCGATCACTGTGCTACAGCAAGCGTGGCGTGCAGCGGTGCTGGACATGAGGGAGTGCCTGTGCGCACCAGGCACCCCCTGTACGCACGCCTATGCGCTACCACCACCCATATGCCACACTACATCACTATGCTACAGCCCTCCCATATGCTGCACTTCATAATTACACTATACCCCCCATACAACATACTACATCACCACACTACACTACTCACAATAAAATTAAAACATCCCAGTTCCTCATTCTTAATGAGCTCACGTGAGTTCTCTCCCCAACGGAGCTCCAGACCAAGTAACAATGAAGACACCAGCAGCGTGTAGGGGGCAGGCCTGGTCCACTTGTCAGGAGAGAGCAGTCACAGGAGGGTAAGAAGGGGCGGGGCCTAGTCCTACAGACGGGAGAGAGCACAGACAGGAGAGAGCAAGGTACAGGGGTAGAAGGGGACGGAGCCTATTCTTACAGGCTTTCAAAATTCGACTTTAAAATTCGACATTTGACAAATTCGACTTTTCTGCAATGGTACAAATGCGGCAATTCGACAAAAGTATATTCAATTGAAGTTTGTAAATTCGACAACAGTGCTTTTAAACAGTAAATTCGTCATTTTCAATCCGCCACACTTTGCTGGCGGAATCTAATAAAAAAAATTTAAAAACATGTTTTTTTTTGCAGTTTTTTTTTTTTGGTAATAGCATATCTATTTATATTAGAAGGGATTAGGTACTTGGTTTGTCTTTTTTGGAGGCACAAGTATTATTTATATATTTTTTAAAATATTATTTATTTTTTAAATGGAATGTGAAAAACCCGAAAAAAAAATTGCGTGGGTCCCCCCTCCAAAGCATAACCAGCCTCGGGCTCTTCGAGCCGGTCCTGGTTCTAAAAATCTGGGGGGAAAACGGACAGGGGATCCCCCGTATTTTTAAAACCAGCACCGGGCTCTGTGCCTGGTGCTGGTGCAAAAAATACGGGGAACAAAAAAAGTAGGGGTCCCCCGTATTTTTTACACCAGCATCGGGCTCCACTAGCTGGACAGATAATGCCACAGCCGGGGGTCACTTTTATACAGTGCCCTGCGGCCGTGGCATTAAATATCCAACTAGTCACCCCTGGCCGGGGTACCCTTGGGGAGTGGGGACCCCCAGCCACCCAAGGGCCAGGGGTGAAGCCCGAGGCTGTCCCCCCCATCCAAGGGCTGCGGATGGGAGGCTGATAGCCTTGAGAAAATTTAAATAATATTGTTTTTTCTAGTAGTACTACAAGTCCCAGCAAGCCTCCCCCGCAAGCTGGTACTTGGAGAACCACAAGTACCAGCATGCAGGAGAAAAACGGGCCCGCTGGTACCTGTAGTTCTACTGGGGAAAAAATACCCAAATAAAAACAGGACACAGACACCGTAAAAATATAACTTTATTTCCCACCTGCCGACACACCCATACTTACCTATGTTGACATGAAGCAGTCGGTCCTCTTCTCCAAGTAGAATCCACGGGTACCTGAAAATAAAAGATAATTATACTCACCTGATCCAGGTTCCAGATTAAATCCACATACTTGGCAAAACAACAAACCGAACACCCGGACCAGACGGACTGAAAGGGGTCCCATGTTTACACATGGGATCCCTTTCCACGAATGCAGACATCCGAATCTCGCGAGAATCCGACAGCGGGATGATGACGTTCGTGCGCGCTCGGGCTAGCCGAGCAAGGCGGGAAGGTTCGAACCTGCCTCGGACCCGTGTAAAATGGGTGAAGTTCGGGGGGTTCGGATTCCGACGAACCGAACCCACTCATCACTAGTATGTACGTGAGTGTCAGGTGCCGTGCCCGTACATACGTGTCAGTGCCGTGCGTGTACGTACGTGTGTGTCAAGTGTCGTGCGTGTACGTGTGTGTGTGTGTCAGGTGGCGCGTACCTACATGTGTGTATGTCAGGTGCTGTGCATGTGTGTACGTACAGGCGTGTGTCAGGTGCCGCGCGTGTACGTACGTGTGTGTGTGTGTGCCAGGAGCCGCGCGTGTACATGCGTGTGGGTGTCAGGAGCCGTGCGTATACGTACATACGTGTAGGTGTCAGGTGCCGTGCGTATACGTACATATGTGTGTGTGTCAGGAGCCGCGCGTGTTCGTACATGTGTGTGTGTGTCAGGAGCCACGCGTGTGTGTGTGTGTGTGTGTCAGGAGCCGCGCGTGTTCGTACATGTGTGTCAGGTGCCGCACGTGTATGTGTGTGTGTGTGTGTTAAATTCCGCGTGTGTACGTACGTATGTGTGTGCCTGGAGCCGCGCGTGTACATACATGTGTGTGTGTGTCAGGTGCTGTACGTGTATGTGTGTGTCTCAGGTGCTGCACGTGTATATGTGTGTATCTCAGGTGCTGCATTTGTATGCGTCAGCTGCCACGTGGGTGTCAGGTGTTGAGCGTGTATGTGTTTGTGTCGCATCTGTATGTGTGTGACTGTCAGGTGCTGCACGTGTATGTGTGTGTCAGGTGCTGCATGTATATATGTGTGTGTTAGGTGCTGTTCATGTATGTGGGAGTGGCAGGTGCTACATGTGTATATATGTGTGAGTGGCAGGTGCTGCGTGTGTATACGAGTGTGTGTGAGGTGCTGCGAGTGTATGTGTGTGTTAGGTGCTCTGAGTGTATATGATTGTGTGTCAGGTGCTGTGCGTGTGTGCGTTAAATGCCACATGTATGTATGTATGTGTGTCAGGTGCTGCGTGTGTGTGTGGGTGTGTCAGGTGCTGCATGCCTGTGTGTGTGGGTGTGTCAGGTGCTGCATGTGTGTGTGTGTGTCTGTCAGGTGCTGCATGTGTGTGTCAGGTGCTGCATGTCTGCGTGTGTGTCAGGCGCTGCATGTCTGTGTCAGGTGCTGCGTGTGTGTGTGTGTGTGTCAGGTGCTGTGTGTGTGTGTGTGTGTCAGGTGCTGCGTATGTGTGTGTGTGTCAGGTGCTGCGTGTCTGTGTCAGGTGCTGCGTGTCTGCGTGTGTGTGTCAGGTGCTGCGTGTCTGCGTGTGTGTGTCAGGTGCTGCGTGTCTGCGTGTGTGTGTCAGGTGCTGCGTGTCTGCGTGTGTTTGTCAGGTGCTGCGTGTGTGTGTGTGTGTGTCAGGTGCTGCGTGTCTGCGTGTGTGTGTCAGGCGCTGCATGTCTGTGTGTCAGGTGCTGCGTGTGTGTGTGTCAGGTGCTGTGTGTGTGTGTCAGGTGCTGCGTGCCGTGTGCGTGTGTCAGGTGCGTGAGTGTGCGTGTGTCAGGTGCGTGAGTGTGTGTGTGTCAGGTGCGTGAGTGTGTGTGTGTGTGTGTGTCAGGTGCGTGAGTGTGTGTGTCAGGTGCGTGAGTGTGTGTGTGTCAGGCGTTGCGTGTCTGTGTGTGTCAGGCGCTGCGTGTCTGTGTGTGTAAGGCGCTGCGTGTGAGTGTGTGCGTGTGTGTCAGGTCCGTGTGAGTGTCAGGTGCTGCGTCTGTGTGTGTGTGTCAGGTGCTGCGTGTGTGCGTGTGTGTCAGGCGCTGCGTGTGCGTGTGTCAGGCGCTGCAGGGAGGGCGGGGGGGACGGACAGCAGGGAGGGCGGGGGGGGGACGGACACACAGCAGGGAGGGCGGGGGGAGAACGGACACACAGCAGAGAGGAGGAGGGGGGGTGGCCGGACACAGCGGGAGGAGGGGGGGTGGCCGCACACAGCGGGAGGAGGGGGGTGGCCGGACACAGCGGGAGGAGGGGGGGTGGCCGGACACAGCGGGAGGAGGGGGGGTTGCCGGACACAGCGGGAGGGGGGGGTGGCCGGACACAGCGGGAGGGGGGGTGGACGGACACAGCGAGAGGGGGGGGGGGGTGGCCGGACACAGCGGGAGGGGGGGGGGGCGGACACAGCGGGAGGAGGGGAGGGTGGCCGGACACAGCGGGAGGAGGGGAGGGTGGCCGGACACAGCGGGAGGAGGGGAGGGTGGCCGGACACACAGCAGGGAGGGCGCGGGGGGGAACACACTGCAGGGAGGAGGGGGGGGACACACAGCAGGGAGGGCAAGGGGGGGGGGCGATGGACACACAGCAGGGGGGGGGAGGGAGACGGACACACAGCAGGGAGGGCAAGAGGGGGAGGGGGGGGGTGACTGGTGACCATAGAGACCTTGATAAATACCGCATACTGCAGGGAGGGAGGGCCGGACACAGCGGGAGGAGGAGGAGGGAGGAGTGGCCGGACACAGCTGCCCGAGGCGCCTCCTACTGCCAGCCGCACCACAGACGCGGGGAGGAGACGCAGGCAGCCACCAGGGAAGGTCCGGCGGGCGGCCGGGCACACAGCGGGCGAGCGGGCGGGCGAGCGAGCGGGCGGGCGGGCGGGAGGGGAGGGTGGCCGGGCGGGCGGGAGGGGAGGGTGGCCGGACACGCGGGGGAGAAGTGGAAGCTGGGTACACAGCGGTGGGCTGCCTGACAGAACTCACCCAGTGCTACGATCTCCTCCCGCTTCATGGACCTCAATGAACTCACACGCCGGGAACCGCTGGCTGTCCTCCTGCAGCTCCACGTGACTCCTTCCCGCTCTGTCTCCTCGTGCCCAACTGCCAGAGCTACTCTCTGTACACCCCCTGCTGGCGGTCACTGCGCAGGCGCAACAAATTGAAATGCCCTATCTCTATAATGGGGCATATTTCTCTTAATTAAAAAAACCCTATAACTTTCTGAAAAACCACAACCCCAAAAGGCACTACACTGGGGCATACTCTATCTAGTAAAACAAACCCCAAGTCTTAATTCGTCCTCTATCCTGAGTTATGCCTTCCCAAAAAAATCTTCATTCACTCTATGGGAAAACGTTGTTAAAAAGCCACAGAGGGAGTGGCAGAAAAAAACTGACAGTTGGAACTTTAGCTTACTCCCAATTCCTCATTTTTTATTATTTTGCCCTGAAATTTGTCCTGCAGCAGCGGGTGACGATTCTACGCGTCCATGCCAAATTTCAGCTCAGTACGTCCAATCAGTTTTGAGGTGTAGCCCCTCAAACACCATGCCCCCATCTCAGAAGTTCCCTATGGGAGAATTCCGTTTGTTCGATTCAGCCTTAATATAAGGGCACGACCGTGCCCTTATAATTGACAGTATTGTTTTCTTTCAAAAATCCACTTAATTTTCTTTACCCGATTATTAAAATGGTAATTGACAAAAACAAACTACATTGTCACCAGAAGAGCAATACAAAATGTACAAGTGATATATTAAAATCATCTTTCCAGCTTGAATTTCAATGATGCATTGGGGCAACGATTTTGTGAGAAACATCTTCACCCTTAAATAAAGATTTTCTTAATTCCTTACCTGTGTGCTAATTAGATATCACCTTGTTTTCACATTAAACAGACTTCCACATGAGAAAACAGCAAAGATGCAGTGGCGTTAATGTTTCCTGGTGTCAACCTGTATTATTTCCGTAGATATTGAAATGAGGATGCATCTTGCTGCCTTTCCAATGAAGCAAGTTTAATTTAGTAATAGGTGAAAAACCATCCCTACAAAGATGTTAATCAGATACTTGGCTTTGTGGACACTTTTCAGAGAACAAATTTGTTATCATAAAAATAAAGCCAGAAAATGAAGAGCTGTTTAATCACTCAATTGGATTTTTCTGCCAGCATTTTTCTTTTTCTCTGCAACCCACTGCTAAATTGTGCTTCCTAGCTGTTTTTTTATAAAATCACTTAATCAAATCTAACTCTGATTACATCAGAGAAGGCCAGGTACCCTACACCATAAGAGGGGGTTTGCAATTTTGACTTGTCTACTTAAATATCACCAAAATCTGATCACAAGGTCAATTACGTCCCTGGGTGGGATTGAACCACCAACCTTTTGATTAATAGCTGAACACACTAACCGATTGCGCCACAGAGACACTTTGCAAAAACTATATACTGACAAAGACTAATAAGCATTCATCTAGAACGTTTCCTAGAAAAACTTTAAAAAGTCAATAATCTGGAGAGTTTTTGTAAGATGTTTCTTCCAGCAACCAATGAAGAAACACATTGGTACTTTCGCATGATGAGTGAGTGCTTCAGGATCTCTTGCACTTACATGTGCAGCAGAGTACTGCAATGGAAGCATGCTGGGCCCATAACCCAGAGGTAGGCAGATTGAAACTATCCTTTGCTATATGCATTTTTTTTTGTTCATTAAAGTAATCCAAAACTGGGATTGATATTTTAGCTTTTATTTTTACTTAAAGTACAATAACTTTTACCATTTTAATTTGTTTTAATAGTATATTGACAGTATTGTTTTCTTTCAAAAATCCACTTAATTTTCTTTACCCTATTATTAAAATGGTAATTGACAAAAACAAACTACATTGTCACCAGAAGAGCAATACAAAATGTACAAGTGATATATTAAAATCATCTTTCCAGCTTGAATTTCAATGATGCATTGGGGCAACAATTTTGTGAGAAACATCTTCACCCTTAAATAAAGATTTTCTTAATTCCTTACCTGTGTGCTAATTAGATATCACCTTGTTTTCACATTAAACAGACTTCCACATGAGAAAGCAGCAAGGATGCAGTGGCGTTAATGTTTCCTGGTGTCAACCTGTATTATTTCAGTAGATATTGAAATGAGGATGCATCTTGCTGCCTTTCCAATGAAGCAAGTTTAATTTAGTAATAGGTGAAAAACCATCCCTACAAATATGTTAATCAGATACTTGGCTTTGTGGACACTTTTCAGAGAACAAATTAGTTAGCATAAAAATAAAGCCAGAAAATGAAGAGCTGTTTAATCACTCAATTGGATTTTTCTGCCAGCATATTTCTTTTTCTCTGCAACCCACTGCTAAATTGTGCTTCCTAGCTGTTTTTATAAAATCACTGAATCAAATCTAACTCTGATTACATCAGAGAAGGCCAGGTACCCTACACCATAAAAGGGGGTTTGAAATTTTGACTTGTCTACTTAAAGATCACCAAAATCTGATAACAAGGTCAATTAAGTCCCTGGGTGGAATTGAACCACCAACCTTTTGGTTAATAGCCTTACACACTAACTGATTGCGCCACAGCGACACTTTGCAAAAGTAGTTACTGACAAAGGCTAATAAGCATTCATCTAGAACGATTCCTAGAAACATTTTAAAAAGTCAATAATGTGGAGAGTTTTTGTAAGATGTTTCTTCCATCAACCAATGAAGAAACACATTGGTACTTTCCCATGATGAGTGAGTGCTTCAGGATCTCTTGCACTTACATGTGCAGCAGAGTACTGTAATGGAAGCATGCTGGGTCCATAACCCAGAGGTAGGCAGATTGAAACTATCCTCTGCTATATGCATTTTTTTTTGTTAATTAAAGTAATCCAAAACTGGGATTGATATTTTTGCTCTTTTATTTTTACTTAAAGTACAATAACTTTTACCATTTTAATTTGTTTTAATAGTATATTGACAGTATTGTTTTCTTTCAAAAATCCAATTAATTTTCTTTACCCGATTATTAAAATGGTAATTGACAAAAGCAAACTACATTGTCACCAGAAGAGCAATACAAAATGTACAAGTGATATATTAAAATCATCTTTCCAGCTTGAATTTCAATGATGCATTGGGGCAACGATTTTGTGAGAAACATCTTCACCCTTAAATAAAGATTTTCTTAATTCCTTACCTGTGTGCTAATTAGATATCTCCTTGATTTCACATTAAACAGACTTCCACATGAGAAAGCAGCAAGGATGCAGTGGCGTTGATGTTTCCTGGTGTCAACCTGTATTATTTCAGTAGATATTGAAATGAGGATGCATCTTGCTGCCTTTCCAATTAAGCAAGTTTAATTTAGTAATAGGTGAAAAACCATCCCTACAAAGATGTTAATCAGATACTTGGCTTTGTGGACACTTTTCAGAGAACAAATTTGTTAGCATAAAAATAAAGCCAGAAAATGAAGAGCTGTTTAATCACTCAATTGGATTTTTTTGCCAGCATATTTCTTTTTCTCTGCAACCCACTGCTAAATTGTGCTTCCTAGCTATTTTTATAAAATCACTGAATCAAATCTAACTCTGATTACATCAGAGAAGGCCAGGTACCCTACACCATAACAGGGGTTTTTGAAATTTTGACTTGTCTACTTAAAGATCAACAAAATCTGATAACAAGGTCAATTACGTCCCTGGGTGGGATTGAACCACCAACCTTTTGGTTAATTGCCGTACACACTAACTGATTGCGCCACAGCGATACTTTTCAAAAGTACATACTGACAAAGGCTAATAAGCATTCATCTAGAACGTTTCCTATAAAAACTTTAAATAGTCAATAATCTGGAGAGTTTTTGTAAGATGTTTCTTCCATCAACCAATGAAGAAACACATTGGTACTTTCCCATGATGAGTGAGTGCTTCAGGATCTCTTGCACTTACATGTGCAGCAGAGTACTGTAATGGAAGCATGCTGGGTCCATAACCCAGAGGTAGGCAGATTGAAACTATCCTCTGCTATATGCATTTTTCTTTGTTAATTAAAGTAATCCAAAACTGGGATTGATATTTTTGCTCTTTTATTTTTACTTAAAGTACAATAACTTTTACCATTTTAATTTGTTTTAATAGTATATTGACAGTATTGTTTTCTTTCAAAAATCCAATTAATTTTCTTTACCCGATTATTAAAATGGTAATTGACAAAAACAAACTACATTGTCACCAGAAGAGCAATACAAAATGTACAAGTGATATATTAAAATCATCTTTCCAGCTTGAATTTCAATGATGCATTGGGGCAACGATTTTGTGAGAAACATCTTCACCCTTAAATAAAGATTTTCTTAATTCCTTACCTGTGTGCTAATTAGATATCACCTTGTTTTCACATTAAACAGACTTCCACATGAGAAAACAGCAAAGATGCAGTGGCGTTAATGTTTCCTGGTGTCAACCTGTATTATTTCCGTAGATATTGAAATGAGGATGCATCTTGCTGCCTTTCCAATGAAGCAAGTTTAATTTAGTAATAGGTGAAAAACCATCCCTACAAAGATGTTAATCAGATACTTGGCTTTGTGGACACTTTTCAGAGAACAAATTTGTTATCATAAAAATAAAGCCAGAAAATGAAGAGCTGTTTAATCACTCAATTGGATTTTTCTGCCAGCATTTTTCTTTTTCTCTGCAACCCACTGCTAAATTGTGCTTCCTAGCTGTTTTTTTATAAAATCACTTAATCAAATCTAACTCTGATTACATCAGAGAAGGCCAGGTACCCTACACCATAAGAGGGGGTTTGCAATTTTGACTTGTCTACTAAAATATCACCAAAATCTGATCACAAGGTCAATTACGTCCCTGGGTGGGATTAAACCACCAACCTTTTGATTAATAGCTGAACACACTAACCGATTGCGCCACAGAGACACTTTGCAAAAAGTACATACTGACAAAGACTAATAAGCATTCATCTAGAACGTTTCCTAGAAAAACTTTAAAAAGTCAATAATCTGGAGAGTTTTTGTAAGATGTTTCTTCCAGCAACCAATGAAGAAACACATTGGTACTTTCGCATGATGAGTGAGTGCTTCAGGATCTCTTGCACTTACATGTGTAGCAGAGTACTGCACTGGAAGCATGCTGGGCCCATAACCCAGAGGTAGGCAGATTGAAACTATCCTTTGCTATATGCATTTTTTTTGTTCATTAAAGTAATCCAAAACTGGGATTGATATTTTAGCTTTTAGTTTTACTTAAAGTACAATAACTTTTACCATTTTAATTTGTTTTAATAGTATATTGACAGTATTGTTTTCTTTCAAAAATCCAATTAATTTTCTTTACCCGATTATTAAAATGGTAATTGACAAAAACAAACTACATTGTCACCAGAAGAGCAATACAAAATGTACAAGTGATATATTAAAATCATCTTTCCAGCTTGAATTTCAATGACGCATTGGGGCAACGATTTTGTGAGAAACATCTTCACCCTTAAATAAAGATTTTCTTAATTCCTTACCTGTGTGCTAATTAGATATCACCTTGTTTTCACATTAAACAGACTTCCATATGAGAAAACAGCAAAGATGCAGTGGCTTGGATTTTTGAAAGAAAACAATACTGTCAATATACTATTAAAACAAATTAAAATGGTAAAAGTTATTGTACTTTAAGTAAAAATAAAAGCTAAAATATCAATCCCAGTTTTGGATTACTTTAATGAACAAAAAAATAATGCATATAGCAAAGGATAGTTTCAATCTGCCTACCTCTGGGTTATGGGCCCAGCATGCTTCCATTGCAGTACTCTGCTGCACATGTAAGTGCAAGAGATCCTGAAGCACTCACTCATCATGCGAAAGTACCAATGTGTTTCTTCATTGGTTGCTGGAAGAAACATCTTACAAAAACTCTCCAGATTATTGACTTTTTAAAGTTTTTCTAGGAAACGTTCTAGATGAATGCTTATTAGTCTTTGTCAGTATGTACTTTTTGCAAAGTGTCTCTGTGGCGCAATCGGTTAGTGTGTTCAGCTATTTATCAAAAGGTTGGTGGTTCAATCCCACCCAGGGACGTAATTGACCTTGTGATCAGATTTTGGTGATATTTAAGTAGACAAGTCAAAATTGCAAACCCCCTCTTATGGTGTAGGGTACCTGGCCTTCTCTGATGTAATCAGAGTTAGATTTGATTAAGTGATTTTATAAAAAAAAACAGCTAGGAAGCACAATTTAGCAGTGGGTTGCAGAGAAAAAGAAAAATGCTGGCAGAAAAATCCAATTGAGTGATTAAACAGCTCTTCATTTTCTGGCTTTATTTTTATGATAACAAATTTGTTATCTGAAAAGTGTCCACAAAGCCAAGTATCTGATTAACATCTTTGTAGGGATGGTTTTTCACCTATTACTAAATTAAACTTGCTTCATTGGAAAGGCAGCAAGATGCATCCTCATTTCAATATCTACGGAAATAATACAGGTTGACACCAGGAAACATTAACGCCACTGCATCTTTGCTGTTTTCTCATGTGGAAGTCTGTTTAATGTGAAAACAAGGTGATATCTAATTAGCACACAGGTAAGGAATTAAGAAAATCTTTATTTAAGGGTGAAGATGTTTCTCACAAAATCGTTGCCCCAATGCATCATTGAAATTCAAGCTGGAAAGATGATTTTAATATATCACTTGTACATTTTGTATTGCTCTTCTGGTGACAATGTAGTTTGTTTTTGTCAATTACCATTTTAATAATCGGGTAAAGAAAATTAATTGGATTTTTGAAAGAAAACAATACTGTCAATATACTATTAAAACAAATTAAAATGGTAAAAGTTATTGTACTTTAAGTAAAAATAAAAGAGCAAAAATATCAATCCCAGTTTTGGATTACTTTAATTAACAAAGAAAAATGCATATAGCAGAGGATAGTTTCAATCTGCCTACCTCTGGGTTATGGATTATGGACCCAGCACTTCCATTACAGTACTCTGCTGCACATGTAAGTGCAAAAGATCCTGAAGCACTCACTCATCATGGGAAAGTACCAATGTGTTTCTTCATTGGTTGATGGAAGAAACATCTTACAAAAACTCTCCACATTATTGACTTTTTAAAATGTTTCTAGGAATCGTTCTAGATGAATGCTTATTAGCCTTTGTCAGTATGGACTTTTGCAAAGTGTTGCTGTGGCGCAATCAGTAAGGCTATTAACCAAAAGGTTGGTGGTTCAATCCCACCCAGGGACTTAATTGACCTTGTTATCAGATTTTGGTGATCTTTAAGTAGACAAGTCAAAATTTCAAACCCCCTGTTATGGTGTAGGGTACTTGGCCTTCTCTGATGTAATCAGAGTTAGATTTGATTCAGTGAATTTATAAAAACAGCTAGGAAGCACAATTTAGCAGTGGGTTGCAGAGAAAAAGAAATATGCTGGCAGAAAAATCCAATTGAGTGATTAAACAGCTCTTCATTTTCTGGCTTTATTTTATGCTAACAAATTTGTGCTCTGAAAAGTGTCCACAAAGCCAAGTATCTGATTAACACCTTTGTAGGGATGGTTTTTCACCTATTATTAAATTAAACTTGCTTCATTGGAAAGGCAGCAAGTGATGTCATCCAAGCAGTGGGTCAAAGTTGGCTTCAAACCTCGTCTGCTTATGAAAAGAGAAAAGGGGTATGCAGGGCATGGCGGCCTTTTGCGGTGCTTGGATGACCCCTAGTTCGCATTAAATAATGCAGTCGAGTTTCCCACATTTGGGGAAATCACAGGGGTCAGCATACCCAGAATGCAATGAATGAACCGCTCCCTGGGAGAACAGTCTTCATGACCATGGTATCTCCTATGCAAAATAAGTATGATTTGGGATAGGGCTGGGGAGGGCCTCTGCTCAGGCACATCTCTGTCAAGTAAAGGAGATTCAACTGAGGCAGCACAAGGGAACTCTCATCTGGGGACAACAACTGCAGGGAGAACACATATTTTCAGATGAACATGGGAGGGCAGAAGGCTGCCTAATACTGAAGCACCCCCAAACAACAAACCAAATGCAACAACTAGTGCAAGCATTCCTGGGGGAAGTTCTGCAGAAGACGGATTTGCATACGGTGATGTCATCCAAGCAGTGGGTCAAAGTTGGCTTCAACCCTCATCTGCATATGAAAAGAGAAAAGGGGCGTGCAGGGCATGGCGGCCTTTTGCGGTGCTTGGATGACCCCTAGTTCGCATTAAACACCCCCACCCTCCTTTGGTGTGGGGCTCATGTTGGCCATGCCCCATCCCCTGAAGCATTCAAGCTGATTTATTGCAGCAGCTGGGCACTGTAACAGCTCCAGAGCTGCTCTGAACGGCAAGTAAAAGGGTGTGGGCCCTGCAGCACTACCTGTAGTTTGCATTGTGCATTGGAAGGCACAAAGTAAGCAGACGGGAGAAGTCAGGATAGTGCGCAAGGGCATAGAAGGGAGCGGCTCAAGAAAAGAGAAGTTGAAACAGACAGCAAACTAGGCTGGAGAGAGACCTGAGACAAAGAGATCTGAATTATACGAGAGCCGACCAGGGGAAACACAAATTATGCAGTCAAGTTTCCCACATTTGGGGAAATCGCAGGAGCAGCACACCCAGAGTGCAATGGGTGAGCCTTGCCCTGGGAGAAGCAACTTCATGATCATAGTATCTCACCTGGCAGGTAAGTAGGAGTTGGGCTAGAGCTTGGGAGGGTCGCTGCTCGGGCACCCCCCTGTCAAGTGAAGGAGATCCAACTGAGGCAGCACAAGGAAACTCTCGAAAGAAGAACAAGGCTAGAGGAAGATCTGAGACAAAGAAATCTGACTTTTACCAGAGCTGACCAGAGGAAAGCACAAACACAGTCCCCCACTACCACAAATAATGCAGTCGAGTTTCCCAAATTTGGGAAAATCACAGGGGTCAGCATACCCAGAATGCAATGAATGAACCTCACCCTGGGAGAACAATCTTCATGACCATGGTATCTCCTATGCAAAATAAGTATGATTTGGGATAGGGCTGGGGAGGGCCGCTGCTCAGGCACATCTCTGTCAAGTAAAGGAGATTCAACTGAGGCAGCACAAGGGAACTCTCATCTGGGGACAACAACTGCAGGGAGAACACATATTTTCAGATGAACATGGGAGGGCAGAAGGCTGCCTAATACTGAAGCACCCCCAAACAACAAACCAAATGCAACAACTAGTGCAAGCATTCCTGGGGAAAGGCCTGCAGCAGATGGATTTGCATACGGTGATGTCATCCAAGCAGTGGGTCAAAGTTGGCTTCAACCCTCGTCTGCATATGAAAAGAGAAAAGGGGCGTGCAGGGCATGGCGGCCTTTTGCGGCGCTTGGATGACCCCTAGTTCGCATTAAACACCTCCACCCTCCTTCGGTGTGGGGCTCATGTTGGCTATGCCCCAGCCCCTGAAGCATTCAAGCTGATTTCTTGCAGCAGCTGGGCACTGTAACAGCTCCAGAGCTGCTCTGTACGGCAAGTAAAAGGGTGTGGGCCCTGCAGCACTACCTGTAGTTTGCATTGTGCATTGGAAGGCACAAAGTAAGCAGACAGGAGGAGAAGTCAGGATAGTGCACAAGGGTATAAAAGGGAGGGGCTCATGAAAAAAGAAGTGGAAACAGACAGCAAACTAGGCTGGAGAGAGACCTGAGACAAAGAGATCTGAATTATACGAGAGCCGACCAGGGGAAACACAAATTATGCAGTCAAGCTTCCCACATTTGGGGAAATCAGAGTGCAATGGGTGAGCCTTGCCCTGGGAGAAGCACCTTCATGATCATAGTATCTCACCTGGCAGGTAAGTAGGAGTTGGGCTAGAGCTGGGGAGGGTCGCTGCTCGGGCACCCCCCTGTCAAGTGAAAGAGATCCAACTGAGGCAGCACAAGGGAACTCTCGAAAGAAGAACAAGGCTAGAGGAAGATCTGAGACAAATAAATCTGACTTTTACCAGAGCTGACCAGAGGAAAGCACAAACACAGTCCCCCACTACCACAAATAATGCAGTCGAGTTTCCCACATTTGGGGAAATCACAGGGGTCAGCATACCCAGAATACAATGAATGAACCTCACCCTGGGAGAACAATCTTCATGACCATGGTATCTCCTATGCAAAATAAGTATGATTTGGGATAGGGCTGGGGAGGGCCGCTGCTCAGGCACATCTCTGTCAAGTAAAGGAGATTCAACTGAGGCAGCACAAGGGAACTCTCATCTGGGGACAACAACTGCAGGGAGAACACATATTTTCAGATGAACATGGGAGGGCAGAAGGCTGCCTAATACTGAAGCACCCCCAAACAACAAACCAAATGCAACAACTAGTGCAAGCATTCCTGGGGGAAGGCCTGCAGCAGATGGATTTGCATATGGTGATGTCATCCAAGCAGTGGGTCAAAGTTGGCTTCAACCCTCGTCTGCATATGAAAAGAGAAAAGGGGTGTGCAGGGCATGGCGGCCTTTTGCGGCACTTGGATGACCCCTAGTTCACATTAAACACCTCCACCCTCCTTCGGTGTGGGGCTCATGTTGGCTATGCCCCAGCCCCTGAAGCATTCAAGCTGATTTCTTGCAGCAGCTGGGCACTGTAACAGCTCCAGAGCTGCTCTGTACGGCAAGTAAAAGGGTGTGGGCCCTGCAGCACTACCTGTAGTTTGCATTGTGCATTGGAAGGCACAAAGTAAGCAGACAGGAGGAGAAGTCAGGATAGTGCACAAGGGTATAAAAGGGAGGGGCTCATGAAAAAAGAAGTGGAAACAGACAGCAAACTAGGCTGGAGAGAGACCTGAGACAAAGAGATCTGAATTATACGAGAGCTGACCAGGGGAAACACAAATTATGCAGTCAAGCTTCCCACATTTGGGAAAATCGCAGGGGCACCACACCCAGAGTGCAATGGGTGAGCCTTGCCCTGGGAGAAGCACCTTCATGATCAAAGTATCTCACCTGGCAGGTAAGTAGGAGTTGGGCTAGAGCTGGGGAGGGTCGCTGCTCTGGCACCCCCCTGTCAAGTGAAAGAGATCCAACTGAGGCAGCACAAGGGAACTCTCGAAAGAAGAACAAGGCTAGAGGAAGATCTGAGACAAATAAATCTGACTTTTACCAGAGCTGTCCAGAGGAAAGCACAAACACAGTCCCCCACTACCACAAATAATGCAGTCGTGTTTCCCACATTTGGGGAAATCACAGGGGTCAGCATACCCAGAATGCAATGAATGAACCTCACCCTGGGAGAACAATCTTCATGACCATGGTATCGCCTATGCAAAATAAGTATGATTTGGGATAGGGCTGGGGAGGGCCGCTGCTCAGGCACATCTCTGTCAAGTAAAGGAGATTCAACTGAGGCAGCACAAGGGAACTCTCATCTGGGGACAACAACTGCAGGGAGAACACATATTTCCAGATAAACATGGGAGGGCAGAAGGCTGCCTAATACTGAAGCACCCCCAAACAACAAACCAAATGCAACAACTAGTACAAGCATTCCTGGGGGAAGGCCAGCAGCAGATGGATTTGCTTATGGTGATGTCATCCAAGCAGTGGGTCAAAGTTGGCTTCAACCCTCGTCTGCATATGAAAAGAGAAAAGGGGCGTGCAGGGCATGGCGGCCTTTTGCGGCGCTTGGATGACCCCTAGTTCGCATTAAACACCTCCACCCTCCTTCGGTGTGGGGCTCATGTTGGCTATGCCCCAGCCCCTGAAGCATTCAAGCTGTTTTCTTGCAGCAGCTGGGCACTGTAACAGCTCCAGAGCTGCTCTGAACGGCAAGCAAAAGGGTGTGGGCCCTGCAGCACTACCTGTAGTTTGCATTGTGCATTGGAAGGCACAAAGTAAGCAGACGGGAGAAGTCAGGATAGTGCGCAAGGGCATAGAAGGGAGCGGCTCAAGAAAAGAGAAGTTGAAACAGACAGCAAACTAGGCTGGAGAGAGACCTGAGACAAAGAGATCTGAATTATATGAGAGCCGACCAGGGGAAACACAAATTATGCAGTCAAGTTTCCCACATTTGGGGAAATCGCAGGAGCAGCACACCCAGAGTGCAATGGGTGAGCCTTGCCCTGGGAGAAGCACCTACATGATCATAGTATCTCACCTGCCAGGTAAGTAGAAGTTGGGCTAGAGCTGGGGAGGGTCGCTGCTCGGGTACCCCCCTGTCAAGTGAAGGAGATCCAACTGAGGCAGCACAAGGGAACTCTCGAAAGAAGAACAAGGCTAGAGGAAGATCTGAGACAAATAAATCTGACTTTTACCAGAGCTGACCAGAGGAAAGCACAAACACAGTCCCCCACTACCACAAATAATGCAGTCGAGTTTCCCACATTTGGGGAAATCACAGGGGTCAGCATACCCAGAATGCAATGAATGAACCTCACCCTGGGAGAACAATCTTCATGACCATGGTATCTCCTATGCAAAATAAGTATGATTTGGGATAGGGCTGGGGAGGGCCGCTGCTCAGGCACATCTCTGTCAAGTAAAGGAGATTCAACTGAGGCAGCACAAGGGAACTCTCATCTGGGGACAACAACTGCAGGGAGAACACAAATTTTCAGATGAACATGGGAGGGCAGAAGGCTGCCTAATAATGAAGCACCCCCAGACAACAAACCAAATGCAACAACTAGTGCAAGCATTCCTGGGGGAAGGCCTGCAGCAGATGGATTTGCATACGGTGATGTCATCCAAGCAGTGGGTCAAAGTTGGCTTCAACCCTCGTCTGCATATGAAAAGAGAAAAGGGGCGTGCAGGGCATGGCGGCCTTTTGCGGCGCTTGGATGACCCCTAGTTCGCATTAAACACCTCCACCCTCCTTCGGTGTGGGGCTCATGTTGGCTATGCCCCAGCCCCTGAAGCATTCAAGCTGATTTCTTGCAGCAGCTGGGCACTGTAACAGCTCCAGAGCTGCTCTGTACGGCAAGTAAAAGGGTGTGGGCCCTGCAGCACTACCTGTAGTTTGCATTGTGCATTGGAAGGCACAAAGTAAGCAGGCAAGGTCCAGAGAACAGTTAGAGGTCGGAGTAGCACTATCTCAAGTAGTACTACGACAGCACGGATGGATTCTAAATATTCCAAAATCGCAGCTGATTCCGACGACACGTCTGCTGTTCCTAGGGATGATTCTGGACACAGTACAGAAAAAGGTGTTTCTCCCGGAGGAGAAAGCCAAGGAGTTATCCGACATAGTCAGGAACCTCCTAAGACCAGGCCAAGTGTCAGTACATCAATGCACAATGGTCCTGGGAAAGATGGTGGCTTCTTACGAAGCGATTCCATTCGGCAGATTCCACGCAAGAACTTTTCAGTGGGATCTGCTGGACAAATGGTCCGGATCGCATCTTCAAATGCATCAGCGGATAACCCTGTCTCCAAGGACAAGGGTGTCTCTCCTGTGGTGGTTACAGAGTGCTCATCTCCTAGAGGGCCGCAGATTCGGCATTCAGGATTGGGTCCTGGTGACCACGGATGCCAGCCTGAGAGGCTGGGGAGCAGTCACACAGGGAAGAAATTTCCAGGGCTTGTGGTCAAGCATGGAAACGTCACTTCACATAAATATCCTGGAACTAAGGGCCATTTACAATGCCCTAAGTCAGGCAAGACCTCTGCTTCAGGGTCAGCCGGTGTTGATCCAGTCGGACAACATCACGGCAGTCGCCCACGTAAACAGACAGGGCGGCACAAGAAGCAGGAGGGCAATGATGGAAGTGGCAAGGATTCTTCGCTGGGCGGAGAATCATGTGATAGCACTGTCAGCAGTGTTCATTCCGGGAGTGGACAACTGGGAAGCAGACTTCCTCAGCAGACACGATCTTCACCCGGGGGAGTGGGGACTTCACCCAGAAGTCTTCCACATGATTGTGAACCGTTGGGAAAAACCAAAGGGTGGACATGATGGCGTCCCGCCTCAACAAAAAACTGGACAGATATTGCGCCAGGTCAAGGGACCCTCAGGCAATAGCTGTGGACTCTCTGGTAACACCGTGGGTGTACCAGTCAGTGTATGTGTTCCCTCCTCTTCCTCTCATACCAAAAGTACTGAGAATCATAAGAAGGAGAGGAGTAAAGACTATACTCGTGGCTCCGGATTGGCCAAGAAGGACTTGGTACCCGGAAATTCAAGAGATGCTCACGGAAGACCCGTGGCCTCTACCTCTAAGAAAGGACCTGCTCCAGCAGGGACCATGTCTGTTCCAAGACTTACCGCGGCTGCGTTTGACGGCATGGCGGTTGAACGCCGGATCCTGAAGGAAAAAGGCATTCCGGATGAAGTCATCCCTACCCTGATCAAAGCCAGGAAGGATGTAACCATACAACATTATCACCGTATTTGGCGTAAATATGTTGCGTGGTGCGAGGCCAGGAAGGCCCCTACAGAGGAATTTCAACTGGGTCGTTTCCCGCATTTCCTGCAAACAGGACTGTCTATGGGCTTCAAATTAGGGTCCATTAAGGTTCAAATTTCGGCCCTGTCAATATTCTTCCAAAAAGAACTGGCTTCTGTTCCTGAAGTTCAGACGTTTGTCAAGGGAGTACTGCATATACAGCCTCCTTTTGTGCCTCCAGTGGCACCTTGGGATCTCAATGTAGTTTTGGGATTCCTAAAATCACATTGGTTTGAACCACTCACCACTGTGGACTTAAAATATCTCACATGGAAAGTGGTAATGCTGTTAGCCCTGGCAGGCTAGCCAGGCGTGTCTCAGAATTGACCAAAACAAAAAACTGCAACAAACGAGTGCCTAATCATCAAAATAAAAAGTGAAAACCAATACGTGTTTCATAGAATTAAATAATCACAATTTTATGTTCCTGATAGTCTGCGCTTGCCGGAATACTATGTGTAGTATTGTGGTGATAGCATAGAAAAAGAACAAACGGCTGCGCTGAATATCAGGAACGAAACATGATGTACAGAGAGCCAACGTAAAAAATAACAATGTTTATTAATAAAACATATAAAAAGATTAATTGTCAAATAACCGGTGAAAAATATATACAAATATATATAAGAACAGTCACTAGACGTGAACTAGTGGTATATTGTAATGACTCAGCTTATTGGGGTGAAAAGTTCCGTGATTCACTTGTTAGATAGTTGATAAATACCAGGTGTGTTGGTAGGATCCTAATGAATAAAAAAGTCCCTCAGTTGAAATTGATATTCAATACCTTTCCAAAATGGGCTGGTAAGAGCCGAGCGTCCTCGGCTTCAATGTCCTGCAATGCCCATATACGCTGTGCAGCGGAAAGGAATGGATCGTCTCTCTCACAACCCGGTCGTGGCGGCGTGTGCGCTGAAGCCGCTGATGTCGGATGCTGTAGAAGGAGGGTGCAGCGGGGACCAAGGAACACCTGGAAGATTTCACCTGAGCTGAGTGTGGATAGGGGCGGGTCCTGACGCGTTTCGTCACGTTCACGTGACTTTCTCAAAGGTAGAATGTTCTTATATATATTTATATATATTTTTCACCGGTTATTTGACAATTAATCTTTTTATATGTTTTATTAATAAACATTGTTATTTTTTACGTTGGCTCTCTGTACATCGTGTCTCAGAATTGGCGGCTTTATCCTATAAAAGCCCTTACCTAATTTTTCATATGTGGTGCCTGCGGCTACTAGGGACTTGGAGGATTCCAAGTTGCTGGACGTAGTCAGGGCCCTGAAAATATATGTTTCCAGGACGGCTGGAGTCAGAAAATCTGATTCGCTGTTTATCCTGTATGCACCCAGCAAGCTGGGTGCTCCTGCTTCTAAGCAGACGATTGCTCGTTGGATTTGTAGTACAATTCAGCTTGCACATTCTGTGGCAGGCCTGCCACAGCCAAAATCTGTAAAAGCCCATTCCACACGGAAAGTGGGCTCATCTTGGGCGGCTGCCCGAGGGGTCTCGGCTTTACAACTTTGCCGAGCAGCTACTTGGTCAGGGGAAAACATGTTTGCTAAATTCTACAAATTTGATACCCTGGCTGAGGAGGACCTGGAGTTCTCTCATTCGGTGCTGCAGAGTCATCCGCACTCTCCCACCCGGTTGGGAGCTTTGGTATAATCCCCATGGTCCTTTCGGAGTCCCCAGCATCCACTAGGACGTTAGAGAAAATAAGAATTTACTTACCGATAATTCTATTTCTCATAGTCTGTAGTGGATGCTGGGCGCCCATCCCAAGTGCGGATTGTCTGCATTACTTGTACATAGTTATTGTTACAAAAATCGGGTTATTGTTGTTGTGAGCCATCTTTTCAGAGGCTCCTTCTGTTATCATGCTGTTAACTGGGTTCAGATCACAAGTTGTACGGTGTGATTGGTGTGGCTGGTATGAGTCTTACCCGGGATTCAAAATCCTTCCTTATTGTGTACGCTCGTCCGGGCACAGTATCCTAACTGAGGCTTGGAGGAGGGTCATAGGGGGAGGAGCCAGTGCACACCAGCTAGTCCTAAAGCTTTTACTTTGTGCCCAGTCTCCTGCGGAGCCGCTATTCCCCATGGTCCTTTCGGAGTCCCCAGCATCCACTACGGACTATGAGAAATAGAATTATCGGTAAGTAAATTCTTATTTTCTGGACTGTGTCCAGGATCATCCTTAGGAATAGAAGACGTGTCGTCGGAATCAGCTGCGATTTTGGAATATTAAGAATCCAACCGTGCTGCCGCAACACTACCTGAGATAGTGCTACCCCGACTACCAACTGTTCCCTGGATCTTGCCCTTATCCGGAGATCGTCCAAGTAAGGGATAATTAAAACTCCCTTCCTTCGAAGGAGTATCATCATTTCGGCCATTACTTTGGTAAAGACCCGGGGTGCCGTGGACAAACCAAACGGCAGCGTCTGAAACTGATAGTGACAGTTCTGTACCACAAACCTGAGGTACCCTTGGTGAGAAGGGTAATTTGGGACATGGAGATAAGCATCCTTGATGTCCAGAGACACCATATAATCCCCTTCTTCCCGGTTTGCCATCACCGCTCTGAGTGACTCCATCTTGAATTTGAACCTTTGTATGTAAGTGTTCAAGGATTTCAGATTTAAATTAGGTCTCACCGAGCCGTCCGGCTTCGGTACCACAAACAGCGTGGAATAATACCCCTTTCCCTGTTGTAGGAGGGGTACCTTGATTATCACCTGCTGGGAATACAGCTTGTGAATGGCTTCCCATACCGCCTCCCTGTCGGAGGGAGACGTCGGTAAAGCAGACTTTAGGAAAACGGCGAAGGGGAGACGTCTCAAATTCCAATTTGTACCCCTGAGATACCACCTGAAGGATCCAGGGGTCCACCTGTGAGTGAGCCCACTGCACGCTGAAATTTATGAGACGGGCCCCCACCGTTTCTGTTCCTGGGAACTGGCTGTTTGCTGCAGCCTTTTTCCTCTCCCTCTGCCACGGGGCAGAAATGAGGAGCCTTTTGCCCGCTTGCCCTTATGGGGCCCAAAGGACTGCGCCTGATAATACGGCGTCTTCTTATGTTGAGAGGCTACCTGGGGTAAAAATGTGGATTTCCCAGCCGTTGCCGTGGCCACCAGGTCTGTTAGACCTACCCCAAATAACTCCTCCCTTTTATAAGGCGATACTTCCATATGCCTTTTGGAATCAGCATCACCTGACCACTGTCTTGTCCATAACCCTCTTCTGGCAGAAATGGACAGCGCACTTACTCTTGATGCCAGTCGGCAAATATCCCTCTGTGCACAACGCATATATAGAAAGCATCTTTTAAATGCTCTATAGTCAGTAATATACTGTCCCTATCTAGGGTATCAATATTGTCAGTCAGGGAATCCGACCAAGCCACCCCAGCACTGCACATCCAGGCTGAGGCGATTGCTGGTCGCAGTATCACACCCGTGTGAGTGTATATACATTTTAGGATATTTTACTGCTTTCTGTCAGCAGGTTCCTTAAGGGCGGCCGTATCCGGGGACGGTAGTGCCACCTGTTTAGACAAGCGTGTGAGCGCTTTATTCACCCTAGGGGGTGTTTCCCAATGTGCCCTATCCTCTGGCGGGAAGGGGTATGATGCTAATAACTTTTTAGGAATTAACAGTTTTTATCGGGGGAAACCCACGCATCATCACACACTTCATTTAATTCCTCAGATGCAGGAAAAACTACAGGCAGTTTTTTCTCACCCAACATAATACCCTTTTTAGTGGTACTGGTATTATCAGAAATGTGTAAAAACATTTTCCATAGCCTCAATCATGTAACGTGTGGCCCTACTGGAAGTCACATTCGTCTCTTAATCGTCGACACTGGAATCAGTATCCGTGTCGGCGTCTGTATCTGCCATCTGCGGTAACGGGCGTTTTAGAGCCCCTGATGGCTTTTGAGACACCTGGACAGGCACAGGCTGAGTAGCCGGCTGTCTCATGTCATCAATCTTTTGTAAAGAGCTGACACTGTCACGTAATTCCTTCCATAAGCTCAGCCACTCAGGTGTCGACTCCCTACGGGGTGACAACTCCATTACAGGCAATTGCTCCGCCTCCACACCATTTTCCTCCTCATACATGTCGACACAATCGTACCGACACACAGCACACACACAGGGAATGCTCTGATAGAGGACAGGACCCCACTAGCCCTTTGGGGAGACAGAGGGAGAGTATGCCAGCACACACCAGAGCGCTATATATATATATATATATATACAGGGATAACCTTATATAAGTGTTTTTCCCCTTATAGCTGCTGTATTGTTATACTACGCCTAATTAGTGCCCCCCTCTCTTTTTTAACCCCTTTCTGTAGTGTAGTAACTGCAGGGGAGAGCCAGGGAGTTTCCCTCCAACGGCGCTGTGAGAGAAAATGGCGCCAGTGTGCTGAGGAGATAGGCTCCGCCCCCTTCTCGGCGGCCTTTTCTCACGTTTTTCTGTGGAATCTGCCAGGGGTTAAAATTCATCCATATAGCCCTGGGGGCTATATGTGATGTATTTTCGCCAGCCAAGGTGTTTCTATTGCTGCTCAGGGCGCCCCCCCCTAGCGCCCTGCACCCTCAGTGACCGAAGTGTGAAGTGTGCTGAGGAGCAATGGCGCACAGCTGCAGTGCTGTGCGCTACCTTGGTGAAGACAGGATGTCTTCTGCCGCCGATTTTCCGGACCTCTTCTTGCTTCTGGCTCTGTAAGGGGGCCGGCGGCGCGGCTCTGGGACCGAGCTCCGAGGCTGGGCCTGTGTTCGGTCCCTCTGGAGCTAATGGTGTCCAGTAGCCTAAGAAGCCCAATCCACTCTGCACGCAGGTGAGTTCGCTTCTTCTCCCCTTAGTCCCTCGATGCAGTGAGCCTGTTGCCAGCAGGTCTCACTGAAAATAAAAAACCTAAAACAAAACTTTCACTAAGAAGCTCAGGAGAGCCCCTAGTGTGCACCCTTCTCGGCCGGGCACAAAAATCTAACTGAGGCTTGGAGGATTGTCATAGGGGGAGGAGCCAGTGCACACCAGGTAGTCCTAAAGCTTTACTTTTGTGCCCAGTATCCTGCGGAGCCGCTAATCCCCATGGTCCTTACGGAGTTCCCAGCATCCACTAGGACGTCAGAGAAACACTGATAGAGTATATTATATTTATGAATTAATTGCTTCCAGATTCTGCAGCAGCATCATCAGCACCACCAGTGTTACTCACAGTCACTTCACACTGACTGCTGCACAACACATCACTTAATTTCCGGGCCGCCCGCCACCTGGTGAAGAGACATGGGAGATGAAGGACCAGCAGTGCCACGTTGAGCGGAAGTATTGTTAATTAGTTACCCACACACTCCTTGTGACACCTGCTCCCCGTCTGCCCTCCCACCCGCCGCCTGCCGTCCGGAACCCGCACTGACAAGTAAGTCTCAGCAGAATGTGTCTGCCAGCAGCTCCCAGTCCCTCCTAGAGGAACACTGCCAGTGGTGTGGCGGCCGCGGCACACTAGGACTGAGAGACCGCAGCAGGAGGAAAGCACAGGTGGGCGGGAGGAGAGCATGGGCGGACATCACCACGTCACATTGCAAGGTGACGCCAGTCCCCCCAGTGAGGCCGCCGACGAATGCACTCAGCATAGTATTAGCAGCAGGCAGAGGGGGGTCGGGTGCAGCGGTGGTGGGAGGTACGGAAATGAGCTGCAGGCTAGGCTCCACCGATCACACACTCAGCGATCACTGTGCTACTCAAGCGTGGCGTGCAGCGGTGCTGGACATTAGGGAGTGCCTGTGCGCACCAGGCACCCCCTGTACGCACGCCTATGCGCTACCAACCCCCATATGCCACACTACATCACTATGCTACAGCCCTCCCATATGCTGCACTTCATAATTACACTATACCCCCCATACAACATACTACATCACCACACTACACTACTCACAATAAAATTAAAACATCCCAGTTCCTCATTCTTAATGAGCTCACGTGAGTTCTCTCCCCAACGGAGCTCCAGACCAAGTAACAATGAAGACACCAGCAGCGTGTAGGGGGCAGGCCTGGTCCACTTGTCAGGAGAGAGCAGTCACAGGAGGGTAAGAAGGGGGCGGGGCCTAGTCCTACAGACGGGAGAGAGCACAGACAGGAGAGAGCAAGGTACAGGGGTAGAAGGGGACGGAGCCTATTCTTACAGGCTTTCAAAATTCGACTTTAAAATTCGACATTTGACAAATTCGACTTTTCTGCAATGGTACAAATGCGGCAATTCGACAAAAGTATATTCAATTGAAGTTTGTAAATTCGACAACAGTGCTTTTAAACAGTAAATTCGTCATTTTCAATCCGCCACACTTTGCTGGCGGAATCTAATAAAAAAATTTTAAAAACATGTTTTTTTTTATGCAGTTTTTTTTTTTTGGTAATAGCATATCTATTTATATTAGAAGGGATTAGGTACTTGGTTTGTCTTTTTTGGAGGCACAAGTATTATTTATATATTTTTTAAAATATTATTTATTTTTTAAATGGAATGTGAAAAACCCGAAAAAAAAATTGCGTGGGTCCCCCCTCCAAAGCATAACCAGCCTCGGGCTCTTCGAGCCGGTCCTGGTTCTAAAAATCCGGGGGAAAAACGGACAGGGGATCCCCCGTATTTTTAAAACCAGCACCGGGCTCTGCGCCTGGTGCTGGTGCAAAAAATACGGGGGACAAAAAGAGTAGGGGTCCCCCGTATTTTTTACACCAGCATCGGGCTCCACTAGCTGGACAGATAATGCCACAGCCGGGGGTCACTTTTATACAGTGCCCTGCGGCCGTGGCATTAAATATCCAACTAGTCACCCCTGGCCGGGGTACCCTGGGGGAGTGGGGACCCCTTCAATCAAGGGGTCCCCCCCCCCAGCCACCTAAGGGCCAGGGGTGAAGCCCGAGGCTGTCCCCCCCATCCAAGGGCTGCGGATGGGAGGCTGATAGCCTTGAGAAAATTTAAAGAATATTGTTTTTTCTAGTAGTACTACAAGTCCCAGCAAGCCTCCCCCGCAAGCTGGTACTTGGAGAACCACAAGTACCAGCATGCAGGAGAAAAACGGGCCCGCTGGTACCTGTAGTTCTACTGGGGGAAAAATACCCAAATAAAAACAGGACACAGACACCGTGAAAGTATAACTTTATTTCCCACCTGCCGACACACACATACTTACCTATGTTGACATGAAGCAGTCGGTCCTCTTCTCCAAGTAGAATCCACGGGTACCTGAAAATAAAAGATAATTATACTCACCTGATCCAGGTTCCAGATTAAATCCACGTACTTGGCAAAACAACAAACCGAACACCCGGACCAGACGGACTGAAAGGGGTCCCATGTTTACACATGGGATCCCTTTCCACGAATGCAGACATCCGAATCTCGCGAGAATCCGACAGCGGTATGATGACGTTCGTGCGCGCTCGGGCTAGCCGAGCAAGGCGGGAAGGTTCGAACCTGCCTCGGACCCGTGTAAAATGGGTGAAGTTCGGGGGGTTCGGATTCCGACGAACCGAACCCACTCATCACTAGTATGTACGTGAGTGTCAGGTGCCGTGCGCGTACATACGTGTCAGTGCCGTGCGTGTACGTACGTGTGTGTCAAGTGTCGTGCGTGTACGTGTGTGTGTGTGTGTGTGTCAGGTGGCGCATACCTACATGTGTGTATGTCAGGTGCTGTGCATGTGTGTACGTACAGGCGTGTGTCAGGTGCCGCGCGTGTACGTACGTGTGTGTGTGTGTGTGTGTGCCAGGAGCCGCGCGTGTACATGCGTGTGGGTGTCAGGAGCCGTGCGTATACGTACATACGTGTAGGTGTCAGGTGCCGTGCGTATACGTATATACGTGTGTGTGTCAGGAGCCGAGCGTGTTCGTACATGTGTGTGTGTGTGTGTGTGTGTGTGTCAGGAGCCACGCGTGTGTGTGTGTCAGGAGCCACGCGTGTTCGTACATGTGTGTCAGGTGCCGCACGTGTAAGTGTGTGTGTGTTTTAAATTCCGCGTGTGTACGTACGTATGTGTGTGCCTGGAGCCGCGCGTGTACATACATGTGTGTGTGTGTCAGGTGCTGTACGTGTATGTGTGTGTCTCAGGTGCTGCACGTGTATATGTGTGTATCTCAGGTGCTGCATTTGTATGTGTCAGCTGCCACGTGGGTGTCAGGTGTTGAGCGTGTATGTGTTTGTGTCGCATCTGTATGTGTGTGACTGTCAGGTGCTGCACGTGTATGTGTGTGTCAGGTGCTGCATGTATATATGTGTGTGTTAGGTGCTGTTCATGTATGTGGGAGTGGCAGGTGCTACATGTGTATATATGTGTGAGTGGCAGGTGCTGCGTGTGTATACGAGTGTGTGTGAGGTGCTGCGAGTGTATGTGTGTGTTAGGTGCTCTGAGTGTATATGATTGTGTGTCAGGTGCTGTGCGTGTGTGCGTTAAATGCCACATGTATGTATGTGTGTCAGGTGCTGCGTGTGTGTGTGGGTGTGTCAGGTGCTGCATGTCTGTGTGTGTGGGTGTGTCAGGTGCTGCATGTGTGTGTGTGTGTGTGTGTGTGTGTGTGTGTGTCTGTCAGGTGCTGCATGTGTGTGTCAGGTGCTGCATGTCTGCGTGTGTGTGTCAGGCGCTGCATGTCTGTGTCAGGTGCTGCGTGTGTGTGTGTCAGGTGCTGTGTGTGTGTGTCAGGTGCTGCGTATGTGTGTGTGTGTCAGGTGCTGCGTGTCTGTGTCAGGTGCTGCGTGTCTGCGTGTGTGTGTCAGGTGCTGCGTGTCTGCGTGTGTGTGTCAGGTGCTGCATGTCTGCGTGTGTGTGTCAGGTGCTGCGTGTGTGTGTGTGTGTCAGGTGCTGCGTGTCTGCGTGTGTGTGTCAGGTGCTGCGTGTCTGCGTGTGTGTGTCAGGCGCTGCATGTCTGTGTGTCAGGTGCTGCGTGTGTGTGTGTGTGTCAGGTGCTGTGTGTGTGTCAGGTGCTGCGTGCCGTGTGCGTGTGTCAGGTGCGTGAGTGTGCGTGTGTCAGGTGCGTGAGTGTGTGTGTGTCAGGTGCGTGAGTGTGTGTGTGTGTGTCAGGTGCGTGAGTGTGTGTGTCAGGTGCGTGAGTGTGTGTGTGTCAGGCGCTGCGTGTCTGTGTGTGTCAGGCGCTGCGTGTCTGTGTGTGTCAGGCGCTGCGTGTGAGTGTGTGCGTGTGTGTCAGGTCCGTGTGAGTGTCAGGTGCTGCGTCTGTGTGTGTGTGTCAGGTGCTGCATGTGTGCGTGTGTGTCAGGCGCTGCGTGTGCGTGTGTCAGGCGCTGCAGGGAGGGCGGGGGGGGACGGACACACAGCAGGGAGGGCGGGGGGAGAACGGACACACAGCAGAGAGGAGGAGGGGGGGTGGACGGACACAGCGGGAGGAGGGGGGGTGGCCGGACACAGCGGGAGGAGGGGGGGTGGCCGGACACAGCGGGAGGAGGGGGGGGTGGCCGGACACAGCGGGAGGGGGGGGGTGGCCGGACACAGCGGGAGGGGGGGGTGGACGGACACAGCGGGAGGGGGGGGTGGCCGGACACAGCGGGAGGGGGGGGGGTGGCCGGACACAGCGGAAGGAGGGGAGGGTGGCCGGACACAGCGGGAGGAGGGGAGGGTGGCCGGACACAGCGGGAGGGGGGGGGGGTGGCCAGACACAGCGGGAGTGGGGGGGGGGTGGCCGGTCACAGCGGGAGGGGGGGGTGGCCGGACACAGCGGGAGGTAGGGGGTGGCCGGACACAGCGAGAGGGGGGGGTGGCCGGACACAGCGGGAGGGGGGGTGGCCGGACACAGCGGGAGGAGGGGAGGGTGGCCGGACACAGCGGGAGGAGGGGAGGGTGGCCGGACACACAGCAGGGAGGGCGCGGGGGGGAACACACTGCAGGGAGGAGGGGGGGGACACACAGCAGGGAGGGCAAGGGGGGGGCGACGGACACACAGCAGGGGGGGGAGACGGACACACAGCAGGGAGGGCGAGAGGGGGAAGGGGGGGTGACTGGTGACCATAGAGACCTTGATAAATACCGCATACTGCAGGGAGGGAGGGCCGGACACAGCGGGAGGAGGAGGAGGGAGGAGTGGCCGGACACAGCTGCCCGAGACGCCTCCTACTGCCAGCCGCACCACAGACGCGGGGAGGAGACGCAGGCAGCCACCAGGGAAGGTCCGGCGGGCGGCCGGGCACACAGCGGGCAAGCGGGCGGGGCGAGCGGGGCGAGCGGGCGGGCGGGAGGGGAGGGTGGCCGGGCGGGCGAGAGGGGAGGGTGGCCGGACACGCGGGGGAGAAGTGGAAGCTGGGTACACAGCGGTGGGCTGCCTGACAGAACTCACCCAGTGCTACGCAGCTCCGGCGATCTCCTCCCGCTTCATGGACCTCAATGAACTCACACGCCGGGAACCGCTGGCTGTCCTCCTGCAGCTCCACGTGACTCCTTCCCGCTCTGTCTCCTCGTGCCCAACTGCCAGAGCTACTCTCTGTACACCCCCTGCTGGCGGTCACTGCGCAGGCGCAATAAATTGAAATGCCCTATCTCTATAATGGGGCATATTTCTCTTAATTAAAAAAACCCTATAACTTTCTGAAAAACCACAACCCCAAAAGGCACTACACTGGGGCATACTCTATCTAGTAAAACAAACCCCAAGTCTTAATTCGTCCTCTATCCTGAGTTATGCCTTCCCAAAAAAATCTTCATTCACTCTATAGGAAAACGTTGTCAAAAAGCCACAGAGGGAGTGGCAGAAAAAAACTGACAGTTGGAACTTTAGCTTACTCCCAATTCCTCATTTTTTATTATTTTGCCCTGAAATTTGGCCTGCAGCAGCGGGTGACGATTCTACGCGTCCATGCCAAATTTCAGCTCAGTACGTCCTATCAGTTTTGAGGTGTAGCCCCTCAAACACCATGCCCCCATCTCAGAAGTTCCCTATGGGAGAATTCCGTTTGTTCGATTCAGCCTTAATATAAGGGCACGACCGTGCCCTTATAATTGACAGTATTGTTTTCTTTCAAAAATCCACTTAATTTTCTTTACCCGATTATTAAAATGGTAATTGACAAAAAACAAACTACATTGTCACCAGAAGAGCAATACAAAATGTACAAGTGATATATTAAAATCATCTTTCCAGCTTGAATTTCAATGATGCATTGGGGCAACGATTTTGTGAGAAACATCTTCACCCTTAAATAAAGATTTTCTTAATTCCTTACCTGTGTGCTAATTAGATATCACCTTGTTTTCACATTAAACAGACTTCCACATGAGAAAACAGCAAAGATGCAGTGGCGTTAATGTTTCCTGGTGTCAACCTGTATTATTTCCGTAGACATTGAAATGAGGATGCATCTTGCTGCCTTTCCAATGAAGCAAGTTTAATTTAGTAATAGGTGAAAAACCATCCCTACAAAGATGTTAATCAGATACTTGGCTTTGTGGACACTTTTCAGAGAACAAATTTGTTAGCATAAAAATAAAGCCAGAAAATGAAGAGATGTTTAATCACTCAATTGGATTTTTCTGCCAGCATATTTCTTTTTCTCTGCAACCCACTGCTAAATTGTGCTTCCTAGCTGTTTTTATAAAATCACTGAATCAAATCTAACTCTGATTACATCAGAGAAGGCCAGGTACCCTACACCATAACAGGGGTTTTCGAAATTTTGACTTGTCTACTTAAAGATCAAAAAAATCTGATAACAAGGTCAATTACGTCCCTGGGTGGGATTGAACCACCAACCTTTTGGTTAATAGCCGTACACACTAAGTGATTGCGCCACAGCGACACTTTGCAAAAGTACATACTGACAAAGGCTAATAAGCATTCATCTAGAACGTTTCCTATAAAAACTTTAAATAGTCAATAATCTGGAGAGTTTTTGTAAGATGTTTCTTCCATCAACCAATGAAGAAACACATTGGTACTTTCCCATGATGAGTGAGTGCTTCAGGATCTCTTGCACTTACATGTGCAGCAGAGTACTGTAATGGAAGCATGCTGGGTCCATAACCCAGAGGTAGGCAGATTGAAACTATCCTCTGCTATATGCATATTTTTTTTGTTAATTAAAGTAATCCAAAACTGGGATTGATATTTTTGCTCTTTTATTTTTACTTAAAGTACAATAACTTTTACCATTTTAATTTGTTTTAATAGTATATTGACAGTATTGTTTTCTTTCAAAAATCCAATTAATTTTCTTTACCCGATTATTAAAATGATAATTGACAAAAACAAACTACATTGTCACCAGAAGAGCAATACAAAATGTACAAGTGATATATTAAAATCATCTTTCCAGCTTAAATTTCAATGATGCATTGGGGCAACGATTTTGTGAGAAACATCTTCACCCTTAAATAAAGATTTTCTTAATTCCTTACCTGTGTGCTAATTAGATATCACCTTGTTTTCACATTAAACAGACTTCCACATGAGAAAACAGCAAAGATGCAGTGGCGTTAATGTTTCCTGGTGTCAACCTGTATTATTTCCGTAGATATTGAAATGAGGATGCATCTTGCTGCCTTTCCAATGAAGCAAGTTTAATTTAGTAATAGGTGAAAAACCATCCCTACAAAGATGTTAATCAGATACTTGGCTTTGTGGACACTTTTCAGAGAACAAATTTGTTATCATAAAAATAAAGCCAGAAAATGAAGAGCTGTTTAATCACTCAATTGGATTTTTCTGCCAGCATTTTTCTTTTTCTCTGCAACCCACTGCTAAATTGTGCTTCCTAGCTGTTTTTTTTATAAAATCACTTAATCAAATCTAACTCTGATTACATCAGAGAAGGCCAGGTACCCTACACCATAAGAGGGGGTTTGCAATTTTGACTTGTCTACTTAAATATCACCAAAATCTGATCACAAGGTCAATTACGTCCCTGGGTGGGATTGAACCACCAACCTTTTGATTAATAGCTGAACACACTAACCGATTGCGCCACAGAGACACTTTGCAAAAAGTATATACTGACAAAGACTAATAAGCATTCATCTAGAACGTTTCCTAGAAAAACTTTAAAAAGTCAATAATCTGGAGAGTGTTTGTAAGATGTTTCTTCCAGCAACCAATGAAGAAACACATTGGTACTTTCGCATGATGAGTGAGTGCTTCAGGATCTCTTGCACTTACATGTGCAGCAGAGTACTGCAATGGAAGCATGCTGGGTTCATAACCCAGAGGTAGGCAGATTGAAACTATCCTTTGCTATATGCATTTTTTTTTTGTTCATTAAAGTAATCCAAAACTGGGATTGATATTTTAGCTTTTATTTTTACTTAAAGTACAATAACTTTTACCATTTTAATTTGTTTTAATAGTATATTGACAGTATTGTTTTCTTTCAAAAATCCACTTAATTTTCTTTACCCTATTATTAAAATGGTAATTGACAAAAACAAACTACATTGTCACCAGAAGAGCAATACAAAATGTACAAGTGATATATTAAAATCATCTTTCCAGCTTGAATTTCAATGATGCATTGGGGCAACGATTTTGTGAGAAACATCTTCACCCTTAAATAAAGATTTTCTTAATTCCTTACCTGTGTGCTAATTAGATATCACCTTGTTTTCACATTAAACAGACTTCCACATGAGAAAGCAGCAAGGATGCAGTGGCGTTAATGTTTCCTGGTGTCAACCTGTATTATTTCAGTAGATATTGAAATGAGGATGCATCTTGCTGCCTTTCCAATGAAGCAAGTTTAATTTAGTAATAGGTGAAAAACCATCCCTACAAAGATGTTAATCAGATACTTGGCTTTGTGGACACTTTTCAGAGAACAAATTTGTTAGCATAAAAATAAAGCCAGAAAATGAAGAGCTGTTTAATCAGTCAATTGGATTTTTTTGCCAGCATATTTCTTTTTCTCTGCAACCCACTGCTAAATTGTGCTTCCTAGCTGTTTTTATAAAATCACTGAATCAAATCTAACTCTGATTACATCAGAGAAGGCCAGGTACCCTACACCATAACAGGGGTTTTCGAAATTTTGACTTGTCTACTTAAATATCACCAAAATCTGATAACAAGGTCAATTAAGTCCCTGGGTGGGATTGAACCACCAACCTTTTGGTTAATAGCCTTACACACTAACTGATTGCGCCACAGCGACACTTTGCAAAAGTACATACTGACAAAGGCTAATAAGCATTCATCTAGAACGATTCCTAGAAACATTTTAAAAAGTCAATAATGTGGAGAGTTTTTGTATGATGTTTCTTCCATCAACCAATGAAGAAACACATTGGTACTTTCCCATGATGAGTGAGTGCTTCAGGATCTCTTGCACTTACATGTGCAGCAGAGTACTGTAATGGAAGCATGCTGGGTCCATAACCCAGAGGTAGGCAGATTGAAACTATCCTCTGCTATATGCATTTTTTTTTGTTAATTAAAGTAATCCAAAACTGGGATTGATATTTTTGCTCTTTTATTTTTACTTAAAGTACAATAACTTTTACCATTTTAATTTGTTTTAATAGTATATTGACAGTATTGTTTTCTTTCAAAAATCCAATTAATTTTCTTTACCCGATTATTAAAATGGTAATTGACAAAAGCAAACTACATTGTCACCAGAAGAGCAATACAAAATGTACAAGTGATATATTAAAATCATCTTTCCAGCTTGAATTTCAATGATGCATTGGGGCAACGATTTTGTGAGAAACATCTTCACCCTTAAATAAAGATTTTCTTAATTCCTTACCTGTGTGCTAATTAGATATCACCTTGTTTTCACATTAAACAGACTTCCACATGAGAAAGCAGCAAGGATGCAGTGGCGTTAATGTTTCCTGGTGTCAACCTGTATTATTTCAGTAGATATTGAAATGAGGATGCATCTTGCTGCCTTTCCAATGAAGCAAGTTTAATTTAGTAATAGGTGAAAAACCATCCCTACAAAGATGTTAATCAGATACTTGGCTTTGTGGACACTTTTCAGAGAACAAATTAGTTAGCATAAAAATAAAGCCAGAAAATGAAGAGCTGTTTAATCACTCAATTGGATTTTTCTGCCAGCATATTTCTTTTTCTCTGCAACCCACTGCTAAATTGTGCTTCCTAGCTGTTTTTATAAAATTACTGAATCAAATCTAACTCTGATTACATCAGAGAAGGCCAGGTACCCTACACCATAACAGGGGGTTTGAAATTTTGACTTGTCTACTTAAAGATCACCAAAATCTGATAACAAGGTCAATTAAGTCCCTGGGTGGGATTGAACCACCAACCTTTTGGTTAATAGCCTTACACACTAACTGATTGCGCCACAGCGACACTTTGCAAAAGTACATACTGACAAAGGCTAATAAGCATTCATCTAGAACGATTCCTAGAAACATTTTAAAAAGTCAATAATGTGGAGAGTTTTTGTAAGATGTTTCTTCCATCAACCAATGAAGAAACACATTGGTACTTTCCCATGATGAGTGAGTGCTTCAGGATCTCTTGCACTTACATGTGCAGCAGAGTACTGTAATGGAAGCATGCTGGGTCCATAACCCAGAGGTAGGCAGATTGAAACTATCCTCTGCTATATGCAATTTTTTTTGTTAATTAAAGTAATCCAAAACTGGGATTGATATTTTTGCTCTTTTATTTTTACTTAAAGTACAATAACTTTTACCATTTTAATTTGTTTTAATAGTATATTGACAGTATTGTTTTCTTTCAAAAATCCAATTAATTTTCTTTACCCGATTATTAAAATGGTAATTGACAAAAACAAACTACATTGTCACCAGAAGAGCAATACAAAATGTACAAGTGATATATTAAAATCATCTTTCCAGCTTGAATTTCAATGATGCATTGGGGCAACGATTTTGTGAGAAACATCTTCACCCTTAAATAAAGATTTTCTTAATTCCTTACCTGTGTGCTAATTAGATATCACCTTGTTTTCACATTAAACAGACTTCCACATGAGAAAACAGCAAAGATGCAGTGGCGTTAATGTTTCCTGGTGTCAACCTGTATTATTTCCGTAGATATTGAAATGAGGATGCATCTTGCTGCCTTTCCAATGAAGCAAGTTTAATTTAGTAATAGGTGAAAAACCATCCCTACAAAGATGTTAATCAGATACTTGGCTTTGTGGACACTTTTCAGAGAACAAATTTGTTATCATAAAAATAAAGCCAGAAAATGAAGAGCTGTTTAATCACTCAATTGGATTTTTCTGCCAGCATTTTTCTTTTTCTCTGCAACCCACTGCTAAATTGTGCTTCCTAGCTGATTTTTTATAAAATCACTTAAACAAATCTAACTCTGATTACATCAGAGAAGGCCAGGTACCCTACACCATAAGAGGGGGTTTGCAATTTTGACTTGTCTACTTAAATATCACCAAAATCTGATCACAAGGTCAATTACGTCCCTGGGTGGGATTGAACCACCAACCTTTTGATTAATAGCCTTACACACTAACTGATTGCGCCACAGCGACACTTTGCAAAAGTATATACTGACAAAGGCTAATAAGCATTCATCTAGAACGATTCCTAGAAACATTTTAAAAAGTCAATAATGTGGAGAGTTTTTGTAAGATGTTTCTTCCATCAACCAATGAAGAAACACATTGGTACTTTCCCATGATGAGTGAGTGCTTTAGGATCTCTTGCACTTACATGTGCAGCAGAGTACTGTAATGGAAGCATGCTGGGTCCATAACCCAGAGGTAGGCAGATTGAAACTATCCTCTGCTATATGCATTTTTTTTGTTAATTAAAGTAATCCAAAACTGGGATTGATATTTTTGCTCTTTTATTTTTACTTAAAGTACAATAACTTTTACCATTTTAATTTGTTTTAATAGTATATTGACAGTATTGTTTTCTTTCAAAAATCCAATTAATTTTCTTTACCCGATTATTAAAATGGTAATTGACAAAAACAAACTACATTGTCACCAGAAGAGCAATACAAAATGTACAAGTGATATATTAAAATCATCTTTCCAGCTTGAATTTCAATGATGCATTGGGGCAACGATTTTGTGAGAAACATCTTCACCCTTAAATAAAGATTTTCTTAATTCCTTACCTGTGTGCTAATTAGATATCACCTTGTTTTCACATTAAACAGACTTCCACATGAGAAAACAGCAAAGATGCAGTGGCGTTAATGTTTCCTGGTGTCAACCTGTATTATTTCCGTAGATATTGAAATGAGGATGCATCTTGCTGCCTTTCCAATGAAGCAAGTTTAATTTAGTAATAGGTGAAAAACCATCCCTACAAAGATGTTAATCAGATACTTGGCTTTGTGGACACTTTTCAGAGTACAAATTTGTTATCATAAAAATAAAGCCAGAAAATGAAGAGCTGTTTAATCACTCAATTGGATTTTTCTGCCAGCATTTTTCTTTTTCTCTGCAACCCACTGCTAAATTGTGCTTCCTAGCTGATTTTTTATAAAATCACTTAATCAAATCTAACTCTGATTACATCAGAGAAGGCCAGGTACCCTACACCATAAGAGGGGGTTTGCAATTTTGACTTGTCTACTTAAATATCACCAAAATCTGATCACAAGGTCAATTACGTCCCTGGGTGGGATTGAACCACCAACGTTTTGATTAATAGCTGAACACACTAACCGATTGCGCCACAGAGACACTTTGCAAAAAGTCCATACTGACAAAGACTAATAAGCATTCATTAGAACGTTTCCTAGAAAAACTTTAAAAAGTCAATAATCTGGAGAGTTTTTGTAAGATGTTTCTTCCAGCAACCAATGAAGAAACACATTGGTACTTTTGCATGATGAGTGAGTGCTTCAGGATCTCTTGCACTTACATGTGCAGCAGAGTACTGCAATGGAAGCATGCTGGGCCCATAACCCAGAGGTAGGCAGATTGAAACTATCCTTTGCTATATGCATTTTTTTTTTGTTCATTAAAGTAATCCAAAACTGGGATTGATATTTTAGCTTTTATTTTTACTTAAAGTACAATAACTTTTACCATTTTAATTTGTTTTAATAGTATATTGACAGTATTGTTTTCTTTCAAAAATCCACTTAATTTTCTTTACCCTATTATTAAAATGGTAATTGACAAAAACAAACTACATTGTCACCAGAAGAGCAATACAAAATGTACAAGTGATATATTAAAATCATCTTTCCAGCTTGAATTTCAATGATGCATTGGGGCAACGATTTTGTGAGAAACATCTTCACCCTTAAATAAAGATTTTCTTAATTCCTTACCTGTGTGCTAATTAGATATCACCTTGTTTTCACATTAAACAGACTTCCACATGAGAAAACAGCAAAGATGCAGTGGCGTTAATGTTTCCTGGTGTCAACCTGTATTATTTCCGTAGATATTGAAATGAGGATGCATCTTGCTGCCTTTCCAATGAAGCAAGTTTAATTTAGTAATAGGTGAAAAAACATCCCTACAAAGATGTTAATCAGATACTTGGCTTTGTGGACACTTTTCAGAGAACAAATTTGTTATCATAAAAATAAAGCCAGAAAATGAAGAGCTGTTTAATCACTCAATTGGATTTTTCTGCCAGCATTTTTCTTTTTCTCTGCAACCCACTGCTAAATTGTGCTTCCTAGCTGTTTTTTTATAAAATCACTTAATCAAATCTGATTACATCAGAGAAGGCCAGGTACCCTACACCATAAGAGGGGGTTTGCAATTTTGACTTGTCTACTTAAATATCACCAAAATCTGATTACAAGGTCAATTACGTCCCTGGGTGGGATTGAACCACCAACCTTTTGATTCATAGCTGAACACACTATCCGATTGCGCCACAGAGACACTTTGCTAAAAGTACATACTGACAAAGATTAATAAGCATTCATCTAGAACGTTTCCTAGAAAAACTTTAAAAAGTCAATAATCTGGAGAGTTTTTGTAAGATGTTTCTTCCAGCAACCAATGAAGAAACACATTGGTACTTTCGCATGATGAGTGAGTGCTTCAGGATCTCTTGCACTTACATGTGCAGCAGAGTACTGCAATGGAAGCATGCTGGGCCCATAACCCAGAGGTAGGCAGATTGAAACTATCCTTTGCTATATGCATTTTTTTTTGTTCATTAAAGTAATCCAAAACTGGGGTTGATATTTTAGCTTTTATTTTTACTTAAAGTACAATAACTTTTACCATTTTAATTTGTTTTAGTGCAAATGGCATATCAGCAGTCAGCACTAACTGGTGACATGCCATTTGTACAAGTAAGCCATGTGTGACTAATATATAAACATACTTTATTAAATAACACCTCAAACTATCATACCCAGGATTCAAACCTATAACCTGTTGAATTCTAATCAAACACCCTACCCATGGAGCTACTTGATCCTGCATCTTTTCTAACCTCCAAAAACAGATTCAGTTGCATTTTCCAGCGTGTTTTGTTTGCGCCTTTGCAAATGTCTTACATCGACAAACTTATTTAGTACTATTTTGCAAATAGGGTTACATTGTCGCAACATTGTGTTCCCTAATTGCTTGATTTTTTAAATGCAACAATGCAGACACCTGATAATTGCTCTGTGGAGTCTTATTTTGTGTTTTGTGTTTAGTCTTTAGATCTGAATTTGAATGTACTTGTGAACTAACTTAATTTCCTACTTCTAAATTCATTCCTAAATTCACTACTTACATGAATCCTGTAGTTGGGCATTTTGGGACTTCGATTGTGGGCATTGTTTTGTGTCCAGACCAGCAGCAGGTGGTGTGCATTTGCTGGAAAGGCATCGAAGACCTCCGATATGCTGCATCTCCTGATGTGTGTCTCCCTCAAGTGGCTGTCAGCAAATGCCTGCTAGACACCCCATTCCAAGCTGATTGTGACATCATGGAACATGCATCATAGAACAGGCATGCTAAAACATGGGTCTTCAACCTGCGACCCTCCAGCTGCTGTGGAACTACACATCCCAGCATGCCCTGCCTCAGTTTTAGCATACCTTAATAGCAAAACTGTGGCAGGGCATGCTGGGATGTGTAGTTTCACAGCAGCTGGAGGGCCACAGGATGAAGACCCATGTGCTAGAGCCAAGCCGCAGGTACATTGAATGCTAGCAAGCTGAATATTTAAATCCTTTTTGTTCCGCAGCATTCCAATGCGGAAGATTCCATGGAACCAGAGATCCTTCCATTGAGAAGGACATGCTGCCTGGATGACTACACTGTGCAAATTAAATCACGGAGCCAGTTGGCTTGTGGGTGGCTCTGGTGACTGGGTGGTTGGGTGGGTGGTGTGTCGGAAGTGGAGCGCATGCAAATGATTGTGTATCATCCAGCTAGTGAGAGAGAAAACTCATGCAGGAGTGTGCCTGCTTGTCAGTGGGTTATGCACCTTGCCAGACGTTAAATCTACATAGAGCAGCTGGAGGGGACAAGAGCAGGTTTGCAAAATATAGATAGAAGAGCATATATGCTGGCGCATTCTCCATGATTGTGTCAGCTTATGTTTTGGTGCACTGCACTTTCCTCCACTAAGTTTTAGCCATTTTTGTTAAGCTCAAGTGTAGTTGCTTCTCGGCCTTTTGGCTGTGATCTTGTATCGTGGTTGAAGGGTCTGCTGGAGGGAGGGATTGTTTTCTTCATTGGCGAAAGACCAAAGATATTCCAGGATGGAAGGCTTGGGAACACTATCTGTTTTTCAGTTGTGGAAGAGCACAGAGGTCGGATTGGACTACATTCTATAGTAAAGGATATCTTTCTATTTATTGACCCTCCCCTTATGTGTCTGTGTTACAATAAAGCTTCGGTTTTGTGAATCCCTCACCCTCTTACACTCCACACCCATAGCCTTATTAACTGTTGTATTATTGTATAGTTTAAATGTATAGTGCAGTTCATGATTTATAGTGTAGACTGGCCTGTGCTGTAGTTCTTGAACTGTACTATACCGTCAGCATTTGTATTGTGTTTTGGCTGTGCTGCAACACTGTATTTATGTGTGCAATGTTTATGTATGTTTTTTTTTATGTCAATAAAGACTGCTTTTTCAAGCCAATATCTGAAAACAATCAATGTTTATCTTTGATGGCAATAAAAGTGGTATGATATTTGATGCTTTTGAAATCCAATATCTGATATGTCCCCTATCTGGGAACCATATATTAAATGGCTTTTCAGAAAAGGGAGATGGGAGAAGAGCTTTCAGTACTTGTAGGACCGATGCACATAAAGAAGCAAAAAAACATACATAAACATTACACACATAAGTACCGCGTTGCGGCACAGCCAAAACACAATAGAAATGCTGACGGTATAGTACAGTTCAAGAACTACAGCACAGGCCAGCCTACACTATAAATCATGAACTGCACTATACATTTAAACTGTACAATAATACAACAGTTAATAAGGCTATGGGTGTGGAGTGTAAGAGGGTGAGGGAATCACAAGCCCGAAGCTTTATTGAAAGACTGACACATATAAGGGGAGGATTAATAAATAGAAAGACATCCTTTACTATAGAATGTAGTCCAATCCGGTCTTTCAACTCTTCCACAATTGAAAAACGGATAGTGTTCCCAAGCCTTCCATCCTGGAATATCTTTGGTCTTTCGCCAATGAAGAAAGCAATCCCTCCCTCCAGCAGACCCTTCAACCACAATACAAGATCACAGCCAAAAGGCCGAGAAGCAACTACACTTGAGCTTAACAAAAATGGCTAAAACTTAGTGGAGGAAAGTGCAGTGCACCAAAACATAAGCTGACACAATCATGGAGAAAGCGCCAGCATATATGCTCTTCTATCTATATTTTGCAAACATGCTCTTGTCCCCTCCAGCTGCTCTATGTAGATTTAACGTCTGGCAAGGTGCATAACCCACTGACAAGCAGGCACACTCCTGCATGAGTTTTCACTCTCACTAGCTGGATGATACACAATCATTTGCATGTGCTCCACCTCCGACACACCACCCACCCAACCACCCAGTCACCAGAGCCACCCACAAACCAACTGGCTCCGTGATTTAATTTGCACAGTGTAGTCATCCAGGCAGCATGCCCTTCTCAATGGAAGGATCTCTGGTTCCATGGAATCTTCCGCATTGGAATGCTGCGGAACAAAAAGGATTTAAATATTCAGCTTGCTAGCATTCAATGTACCTGCGGCTTGGCTCTAGCACATGGGTCTTCATCCTGTGGCCCTCCAGCTGCTGTGAAACTACACATCCCAGCATGCCCTGCCACAGTTTTGCTATAAGGTATGCTAAAACTGAGGCAGGGCATGCTGGGATGTGTAGTTCCACAGCAGCTGGAGGGTCGCAGGTTGAAGACCCATGTTTTAGCATGCCTGTTCTATGATGCATGTTCCGTGATGTCACAATCAGCTTGGAATGGGGTGTCTAGCAGGCATTTGCTGACAGCCACTTGAGGGAGACACACATCAGGAGATGCAGCATATCGGAGGTCTTCGATGCCTTTCCAGCAAATGCACACCACCTGCTGCTGGTCTGGACACAAAACAATGCCCACAATCGAAGTCCCAAAATGCCCAACTACAGGATTCATGTAAGTAGTGAATTTAGGAATGAATTTAGAAGTAGGAAATTAAGTTAGTTCACAAGTACATTCAAATTCAGATCTAAAGTCTAGGTAGGCCTCACGTCCTGGCAGCCGCCAGCATTTAAAAATGCCTTGATTAGAGGTACGGAATTAAATGTAGATAAGAAGTAGACACAAAATAAGACTCCGCAGAGCAGTTATCAGGTGTTTTTATCAATTGTTGCATTTAAAAAATCAAGCAATTAGGGAACACAATGTTGCAACAATGTAACCCTATTTGCAAAATAGTACTAAATAAGTTTGTCGATGTAAGACATTTGCAAAGGCGCATCCAAAACACGCTGGAAAATGCTACTGAATCTGTTTTTGGAGGCTAGAATAGGAAATGTGCATCGGTCCTACAAGTACTGAAAGCTCTTCTCCCATCTCCCTTTTCTGAAAAGCCATTTAATATATGGTTCCCAGATAGGGGACATATCAGATATTGCCTTTCAAAAGCAGCAAATATCATACCACTTCTATTGCCATCAAAGATAAACATTGATTGTTTTCAGATATTGGATTGAAAAAGCAGTCTTTATTGACATAAAGAAGCAAAAAAACATACATAAACATTACACACATAAGTACTGTGTTGCAGCACAGCCAAAACACAATACAAATGCTGTCGGTATAGTACAGTTCAAGAACTACAGCACAGGTCAGCCTACACTATAAATCATGAACTGCACTATACATTTAAACAATACAATAGTTAATAAGGCTATGGGTGTGGAGTGTAAGAGGGTGACGGAATCACAAGCCCAAAGCTTTATTGAAAGACAGACACATATAAAGGGAGGATTAATAAATACAAAGATACCCTTTACTATAGAATGTAGTCCAATCCGGTCTTTCAACTCTTCCACAACTGAAAAACGGATAGTGTTCCCAAGCCTTCCATCCTGGAATATCTTCAGTCTCTCGCCAATGAAGAAAACAATCCCTCCAGCAGACTCTTCAACCACAATACAATATCACAGCCAAAAGAGCGAGAAGCAACTACACTTGCGTTTAAACAAAATGGCTAAAACTTAGTGGAGGAAAGTGCAGTGCACCAAAACATAAGCTGACACAATCATGGAGAATGCGCCAGCATATATGCTCTTCTGTCTATATTTTCCAAACCTGCTCTTGTCCCCTCCAGTTGCTCCATGTAGATTTGACGTCTGGCAAGGTGCATAACTCACTGACAAGCAGGCACACTCCTGCATGAGTTTTCTCTCTCACTAGCTGGATGATACACATTCATTTTCATGTGCTCCACCTCCGACACACCGCCCACCTAACCACCCAGTAACCAGAGCCACCCACAAGCCAACTGGCTCCGTGATTTAATTTGCACAGTGCAGTCATCCAGGCAGCATGTCCTTCTCAATGGAATAATCTCTGGTTCCATGGAATCTTCCACATTGGAATGCTGCGGAACAAAAAGGATTTAAACGTTCAGCTTGCTAGCATTCAATGTACCTGCGGTTTGGTTCTAGCACATGGGTCTTCATCCTGTGGCCCTCCAGCTGCTGTGAAACTACACATCCCAGCATGCCCTGCCACAGTTTTGCTATTAAGGTATGCTAAAACTGAGGCAGGGCATGCTGGGATATGTAGTTCCACAGCAGCTGGAGGGTCGCAGGTTGAAGACCCATGTTCTAGCATGCCTGTTCTATGATGCATGTTCCGTGATGTCACAATCAGCTTGGAATGGGGTGTCTAGCATGCATTTGCTGACTGCCACTTGAGGCAGACACACATCAGGAGATGCAGCATATCGGAGGTCTTCGATGCCTTTCCAGCAAATGCACACCACCAGCTGCTGGTCTGGACACAAAACAATGCCCACAATTGAAGGCTCAAAATGCCCAACTACAGGATTAATGTAAGTAGTGAATTTAGGAATGAGTTTAGAAGTAGGAAATTAAGTTAGTTCACAAGTACATTCAAATTCAGATCTAAAGTCTAGGTAGGCCTCACGTCCTGGCAGCACCCAGCATTTAAAAATGCCTTGATTATAGGTAGGGAATTAAATGTAGATAAGAAGTAGACACAAAAGAAGACTCCACAGAGCAATTATCAGGTGTCTTTATCAATTTTTGCATTTAAAAAATCAAGCAATTAGGGAACACAATGTTGCGACAATGTAACCCTATTTGCAAAATAGTACTAAATAAGTTTGTCGATGTAAGACATTTGCAAAGGCGCAAACAAAACACGCTGGAAAATGCAACTGAATCTGTTTTTGGAGGTTAGAATAGATGCAGGATCAAGTAGCTCAATGGGTAGGGTGTTTGATTAGAATTTAACAGGTTATAGGTTTGAATCCTGGGTATGATAGTTTGAGGTGTTATTTAATAAAGTATGTTTATATATTAGTCACACATGGCTTACTTGTACAAATGGCATGTCACCAGTTAGTGCTGACTGCTGATATGCCATTTACACAAACATGCCATGTGTGACTGTATATGCATTTAAGGAGGGCACCCCTGCAATACCACAAACCATTGAGTGTCAAGTATACTAGATATATCTTCATATCTCATGTGCTTTCTCTGAGATCAATCTTGTTATGCCCCTTCCCCACAAGGCATGCGCCTTTTGTCCATATTGCAAAAATGGGGGGGAGGGCATATAATTCTCTGTCACAGGGCACCAAAAAGTCTAGTTATGGCTCTGGTATGCATTATGTAATCTGGCAGACCATCTCTCCAACACTGGCTGGTTGGAATAGAAATCCGGTTATCTATGTGAGCAAATGACCATCAACGATTTACTCTCAAACACTAAAAAATGGACAAAAATGGTCCCCTAAACAAATTGGTTAAATTTTGGGTTTAACCAATTTGTGTAATGACCATTTTTGACCACTTTTCTAGTGTTTGGGAGCAAATGGTTAATTGACATTTGCTCCTATACATTACCAGATTTTCATTCCATCCATCCAGACTGGATAGATAGCCTGACAGATAATTGTGTAGTGTACGCCCAGGATAACTGTTAGTCATGCTTTATTTTATGGCGGCACATAAATGGGTGGACAGATCCAGGGCAAGCACTGCCCACTCATGCATAGTTGTCAACTGATGTGAAGTTCCAGGGGGCAATCTCAGTTATAAAGAGAAGTATCTGGAAATTGTCCCTAGTTAAAAAAAAAAAATTTGATCAACTCCATTTATTTAGTATGATATCCCAGGTGATAGGATGCCGGCAGTCAGAACAACATACTTTGTTAAATAACACATCTCAAACTACCATACCCAGGATTCAAACCTATAACCTGTTGAATTCTAATCAAACACCCTACCTATTGAGCTATTTGATCCTGCATAAAAATTGTGAACATTATATGAAGCTATTGGTACTTTGCAAAAAAAAAGAATCAGCATTACAACGCAGCAGATCCATGCAGTTTGCAGCCACACACTACATGTATCTGCTCAGCCACAATGCTGATTATTTCTTCACAAAGTACAAGGTGAGCTCCAAACAGAATTCTCTAGCTTAGAATTATACCTTTCTTTGCCAAACCTAGAAGTCGGGCCCCCCACCCTGGGATCCCCCAGAGGGAGGCCTGCACCGTCATGCGGCAGGCTTGTCCGTTTTGGAAGCAGGCTGATGGGCAGCCCAGGATTGCTTCAGTCTGGGCTTGGCAGGTCTGGAAACATGAGCTTGCTTTGGGTATGCCTGACCTTGGGTACGCTTTACCTGGAGGATGAAAGGGCCAAGAAAAGTACTTTTAGCCTTCTGCGTGGTAGGAGTCATACTAGGTAGGCAAGCTGTTTTAGCAGTAGCCAGATCAGCTACAATCTTATTGAGGTCTTCTCCAAAAGGAGATTCAACTGAGGCAGCACAAGGGAACTCTCATCTGGGGACAACAACTGCAGGGAGAACACATATTTTCAGATGAACATGGTAGGGCAGAAGGCTGCCTAATACTGAAGCACCCCCAAACTACAAATCAAATGCAACTTACTTGACAGAGATGTGCCTGAGCAACGGCCCTCCCCAGCCCTATCCCAAATCATACTTATTTTGCATAGGAGATACCATGGTCATGAAGATTGTTCTCCCAGGGTTAGGTTCATTCATTGCATTCTGGGTATGCTGACCCCTGTGATTTCCCCAAATGTGGGAAACTCGACTGCATTATTTGTGGTAGTGGGGGACTGTGTTTGTGCTTTCCTCTGGTCAGCTCTGGTAAAAGTCAGATTTCTTTGTCTCAGATCTTCCTCTAGCCTTGTTCTTCTTTCGAGAGTTCCCTTGTGCTGCCTCAGTTGGATCTCCTTCACTTGACAGGGGGGTGCCCGAGCAGCGACCCTCCCCAGCTCTAGCCCAACTCCTACTTAGTTGCCAGGTGAGATACTATGATCATGAAGTTGCTTCTCCAAGGGCAAGGCTCACCCATTGCACTCTGGGTGTGCTGCCCCTGCGATTTCCCCAAATGTGGGAAACTTGACTGCATAATTTGTGTTTCCCCTGGTCGGCTCTCATATAATTCAGATCTCTTTGTCTCAGGTCTCTCTCCAGCCTAGTTTGCTGTCTGTTTCCACTTCTTTTTTCTTGAGCCCCTCCCTTCTATACCCTTGTGCACTATCCTGACTTCTGCTCCCGTCTGCTTACTTTGTGCCTTCCAATGTACAATGCAAACTACGGGTAGTGCTGCAGGGCCCACACCCTTTTACTTGCTTTACAGAGCAGCTCTGGAGCTGTTACAGTGCCCAGCTGCTGCAAGAAATCAGCTTGAATGCTTCAGGGGCTGGGGAATGGCCAACATGAGCCCCACACCGAAGGAGGGTGGGGGTGCTTAATGCGAACTAGGGGTCATCCAAGCACCACAAAAGGCCTCCATGCCCTGCACGCTCCTTTTCTCTTTTCATATGCAGACGAGGGTTGAAGCCAACTTTGACCCACTGCTTGGATGACATCACCATATTCAAATCCATCTGCTGCAGGCCATCCCCCAGGAATGCTTGCACTAGTTGTTGCATTTGGTTTGTTGTTTGGGGGTGCTTCAGTATTAGGCAGCCTTCTGCCACCCCATGTTCATCTGAAAATATGTGTTCTCCCTGCAGTTGTTGTCCCCAGATGAGAGTTCCCTTGTGCTGCCTCAGTTGAATCTCCTTTACTTGACAGAGATGTGCCTGAGCAGCGGCCCTCCCCAGCCCTATCCCAAATCAAAAAAACACAAAAACTACCCACACAGGTGTGACCCTCTGTAGGAAATCAGTAGCGCTGTCCCCACCATTTATCGGAGATAATCAATAAATAATTAAAAAATGGCTAATTACTATTAAATTTTAAAACATATAAATCATATTTTATTAACATATATTGCTGCAGCAAAATTGACATACATAAAAATGCATATTGTGTATAGTGGATGCCTTTAATGTAAATGCTCCACATACACAAATGTATATACTTAATTACGTTTATTCTCTGAGGCTTGGATTTTAATAAGCTGACTTCAAAATGTCCACATAGATTAATGATAGACCAATGAGCTCGGCATTTACGGACACTGCTTGCATGAGTATGTCCTTAATTAATTAATGTCCCGAAAAAGATGTGTGCACACATATATCACTTTGAATGGATAGTTACCATGGGCGATAAGTTTTTCATTCACCTCTTTAGAACAGTCTGTTTAGGACCGTCCCAATTGGAAAGACTCCCTCTGCTGGTGCTTGTCCATTTACTGCAGAATATCTGGAGACAATATCCACGGGAATCCGTCCACAGTGCTCCGGCTCCCTCTGCTGGTGGCTAACCGCAATTGCAGGTGGACTGGCTGTTTTGTCGTAGCCAGAAGCCGGTGATCGTGTAAAACAAGCAGGAGGTGATAGTCACTGCCAGTAGGTCCTTCGAAAACGCGTTTCTCCGCCTTCCCAGTGCGTTCAGCGGCTTCCTCAGTTCGAATGACCATCATCCCAATGAACACTTTATATAGCCCCACTTATTTGAAATTCCCGCGGCCATTCGCGCATGCGCACTCAAACGTGCGTTCCAAGCCTCAGTCTCATTACAAACTTTAAATAGACTCCAGCGGCCATTTTAGCTGGTTAAAACACACGATCCAAGCCTCATTATCACACCCGGAAGTTGCATCCATCGTTCTTATTAACAATATCAGAATCAAGCCTCGTTTTAAAACATAATTATCTACAACTTCATATTCAATTATACTGAACTCTAATGCAATTTGCTCAACAAGATTACGTCACTTAGTTTAATCATAATTAATTTATCATGATTACAAGTAATCCATGTCTTATTTGACAACATCAGTACAAATATGACCGTATTTAAGAACAATATTAATACTAGTCAACACATCCTATTTTATTAGCACAGGTGATAAATATATTAAATATACTGCTCAACAGTATCATTACTCGGAAATAAAAGGGGACTAATTTTGATTATAATTTGTACTTTATAATTTATAATTTAGATCCCCACACGCCATCTTGTGGTTCAAATACATAATTACATTAAGATCGAAAATGACATCATTATAACAAATACTTTTGTTAAGGAGGTAGATCAAAACCGATATTTACATTACAAAAGTAGTCATTTACAACGATGGAAGGATAATATACCGAAGGGCCAGTTCCTTCGGATAAAAAGGAATTGTTCCACCAAAGAAGGAGCAAGAGAACAAATGGAATCTCTCTATGGGGCGTTTCTTACGCAGGGGTATCCAATATCTGTTCTTGACCAGGCTTGGAAGGAGGTGGAAAATGTGGAAAGAGACCATTTATTGGATACCACCAGCAAAAATACTAGAAAGAAAAATAACAAAATGACGGATAGGACAACAATGTTTGTAACTAAGTATAATACTAGTGCATACAAGATCAAGAGGATAATTAAGAAGAACTTTTCTATTCTCAAGTTGGATGAGATGTTGAACTCCAATGTAGTCCTTAGTGAACAGGTAATATTTCGGAAGTCAGATAGTCTGAAGTCCGCACTAGCTCCAAGTTTTTTTAGGAGACCTGGGGAAAAATCCATGGCTCCAGATGCCCAAGGGGGACAAATAGATACATGGATACCCAAACCGCCATTAGGGTTCCATAAGTGTGGTAGACTAAACTGTACAACATGCAAACACACAAAAAAGAAAACCACACAATTTGTCTCATCTGTATCGGGAGAGAAATTCAATATAAAAAGTTTTCTGAATTGTAGATCCATGTATGTTATCTACGTCTTACAGTGTGGTTGTGGAGCACAGTACGTGGGGCGCACCACTCGGGCACTTCACGTTAGGTTCATGGAGCATAAAAGACAGATAGATAAAAAAGTAGGAAACACCTACCTATACCGCCATATTTTGGAATGCAATGGAGGGAAAAGTGATAATCTACAAATCATGGCAATTGAACAAGTGGCGGTAACCAGTAGAGGAGGTGATAGGTATAAAAGGTTATGTAAGAAAGAGGCTTTCTGGATCTTTAGCCTAAAAACCTTGATCCCGCAGGGTCTGAATGATACGGTTGAGTTAAATAAAATCTAAGTTCAAATGTTTAATATTTATAATATAAATATTTGATTTTTATAAATATCATTCTTGACATATAATATATGGGGGGGTGGGATAGGATATGGTTCCTTATGATGCTGGATTAAGGAGATGGAGATAACAGGATTATGTATAACAATACGAAGGGGTGTAATTATGTATTTGAACCACAAGATGGCGTGTGGGGATCTAAATTATAAATTATAAAGTACAAATTATAATCAAAATTAGTCCCCTTTTATTTCCGAGTAATGATACTGTTGAGCAGTATATTTAATATATTTATCACCTGTGCTAATAAAATAGGATGTGTTGACTAGTATTAATATTGTTCTTAAATACGGTCATATTTGTACTGATGTTGTCAAATAAGACATGGATTACTTGTAATCATGATAAATTAATTATGATTAAACTAAGTGACGTAATCTTGTTGAGCAAATTGCATTAGAGTTCAGTATAATTGAATATGAAGTTGTAGATAATTATGTTTTAAAACGAGGCTTGATTCTGATATTGTTAATAAGAACGATGGATGCAACTTCCGGGTGTGATAATGAGGCTTGGATCGTGTGTTTTAACCAGCTAAAATGGCCGCTGGAGTCTATTTAAAGTTTGTAATGAGACTGAGGCTTGGAACGCACGTTTGAGTGCGCATGCGCGAATGGCCGCGGGAATTTCAAATAAGTGGGGCTATATAAAGTGTTCATTGGGATGATGGTCATTCGAACTGAGGAAGCCGCTGAACGCACTGGGAAGGCGGAGAAACGCGTTTTCGAAGGACCTACTGGCAGTGACTATCACCTCCTGCTTGTTTTACACGATCACCGGCTTCTGGCTACGACAAAACAGCCAGTCCACCTGCAATTGCGGTTAGCCACCAGCAGAGGGAGCCGGAGCACTGTGGACGGATTCCCGTGGATATTGTCTCCAGATATTCTGCAGTAAATGGACAAGCACCAGCAGAGGGAGTCTTTCCAATTGGGACGGTCCTAAACAGACTGTTCTAAAGAGGTGAATGAAAAACTTATCGCCCATGGTAACTATCCATTCAAAGTGATATATGTGTGCACACATCTTTTTCGGGACATTAATTAATTAAGGACATACTCATGCAAGCAGTGTCCGTAAATGCCGAGCTCATTGGTCTATCATTAATCTATGTGGACATTTTGAAGTCAGCTTATTAAAATCCAAGCCTCAGAGAATAAACGTAATTAAGTATATACATTTGTGTATGTGGAGCATTTACATTAAAGGCATCCACTATACACAATATGCATTTTTATGTATGTCAATTTTGCTGCAGCAATATATGTTAATAAAATATGATTTATATGTTTTAAAATTTAATAGTAATTAGCCATTTTTTAATTATTTATTGATTATCTCCGATAAATGGTGGGGACAGCGCTACTGATTTCCTACAGAGGGTCACACCTGTGTGGGTAGTTTTTGTGTTTTTTTGTTCAATATAGGGATTGCAATTATCCCTGTATCAGGAGCAGCAGTCTCCGCCATTGTCTAAAATCTCCTTGATCCAGCGGGTACTGGCGCCGGAGAGTGTATACTTCTGTCCACACAAGGTTGGTGTGTGGGCGGTTGTGTACACATCCAGTATCATTTATTCTTTGATTTGATTGTCTTAGGTAATTGCATCTCGGGCAGCAGGTAACTTGGGGAACCATTGATCTGGCAGCGCTTAAGTGCATAGCTGAACGATTGGAAAGACGCAATGTGTATTTAAGAGGGGGGGAAGATATACAAATTATGGAGAGGGATGAGAATTTGGAGGATATGCATGGTTTATTCAATAGACTAGAAAATCTATGTATAGAGGAAACAAGGCACTGGTGGGACCAGGTGTCCTTACAGAAATATTTAGATCAAGGTTTGATACCCAGGGGATTGAGGATTTTAAAGACCTCTACGTTTAAAGAGGACAAGCAGTTTTCAGAGGAATGGAATAAATTACTAGATAATTGTTCCATAAACCTTATGAAATTGCTTGTCAGATTTAGGGAAGACAAAGTTAGTGTGATACAGAAGGAAATTGAAAAGACCCAGGATTTGTTGAAATCTTTTTCTGAAGACAAAGGATTCAATGAAAGAGATCTGAGAGTAAATCGTAAGGTGGAGGATTTTGAAAAAACCTTAGTCTTCAGAAAAAACAACAAACTAAATCGGGATAAATTAGACTATCAAAAGGGAGAGGTTCACACTTACAATAGAAGGAGGGACAACATCTATGACCAAAAACCCTCTAAAAGGGAATTAGGACCCAGACAAAATCTTGAACATAGATTAGGTCATTACAGGGGACCAAGAACCCCAATTGATCGGAGAGATTCCAGGAGTTTTAGGAATCAGGATGAGGGGAATTGGGAACCAAATACCTATAGGAATAGGCATGATAATTTATTCCAACAAAATAGTGTCAAATCCCCAGCCCCATATTCCAAGTGGAGTAGAAGAGACTCTGGAAGGGATGATTGGGTAGATATGGGAGGGAAGAATAGGCAACAGTCGAACACCCATGGTGGCACAAATAATTTTTTGGAGGACAGCCACAGATTCCAAAACCGTCCACAAAGAAAGTACGAAGGAACAGGGTGGTCCGGAAAAAGGCAAAGAGAACAAGAGCCAGAGGAAAGAGAGGAAGAAAGAGTAGGTCAAGTAAAAAACATGAAATTAAAGTGAAGGGAAAAGGGGTTTTTAATTTGTCCTCAAAAAAGTTGGGTCCAGATCAACTGAGATTGCTTGAAAAGGGCTTAAACTTTGCTCCCGCCCAAAAACCCAACTTATTCGATCTATTCGTTGATCTTAATAGATATATCAGAACGCTAAGTAGAAAGCGATATTTCGCGATGAAAAATATGAAGAAAAAAGGTATTGAAGGTAATCCCATTATATTGGATCAGGATGACCAATTAATGGTTGATATATTAGAATCCTTGGCAGATGAATCAACGAATGAGTCGAATAAGGAGGACTATACTAAAATATTTGATGGTAATGGGACAAACAGATTTAAAAATAAGTCTGAGTTTTACCCGCTGACTTATAGAGGGCCCTATATTGAGAGCTTCTATAAGTCAACATTAGAACAATTTAGGGAGATGTGCCAAAAATCAGAGAAACAATCGTTAAAGGATAATTTGAGTACTAAGGAACGATCAGCACTTAAAATCTTGAGGGGGGATCCCTCCTTGACTATTAAACAAGCTGATAAAGGCGGTGGGATTGTGGTAATGGATACAGTGATGTACTTGGCGGAGGCCAATAGACAATTAAACAACGTCCACCTGTATTCAAGACTGACCCACAATCCCACCGCACAGTTTCAAAAGGAATTAAAAATCTTGCTAAATAGGGCAGTGGATTTAGGTGCTATATCCAGAGAAACTCAATGTTTTTTGTTTTCTGATAATCCGGTAATTCCCACGTATTATTGTCTTCCAAAAGTACATAAAACTTTAATTAACCCCCCGGGAAGACCCATTATTGCGGGGGTAGATTCATTGACCAGCAATTTATCTTTTTTTATAGACAGTTTTTTACAGGGTTATGTTGTCAAATTAAAATCACACATTAAGGACACTACACATTTTTTAAATTTAATTAAAAATATTAAATGGCAGTCAACTTATTGTTTTATCACATGTGATGTAGAATCATTATATTCTAACATTGAGCACCAGTTGGGGATTGAGGCAGTGGCATTTTATCTGTTAAGAGACCCTAATATAGGGGAAGAATTGCGGTGGTTGATTTTGGAGAGTATTAGATTTATACTCGAACATAATTATTTTATTTTTGATAAACGATATTATTTACAGACTAGGGGGACGGCCATGGGAACCAGGTTCGCTCCGAGTTTCGCCAACCTGTTTATGGGGCGGTTCGAGGAACAACATGTGTGGACCAGTGATCTCGGGGCGAGCCTGGTTCTTTATGGCCGTTTCATTGATGATTTATTTTTCATTTGGGAGGGGAGCACTGAATCAGCAGAAGAATTTGTTGCCAGTTTGAATTGCAATAATTATGGTTTGAAGTTTACGGGGTACTGCCACCCCACACAGGTCACTTTTTTGGATATAGCACTTAAGATCGAAAATGACATCATTATAACAAATACTTTTGTTAAGGAGGTAGATCAAAACCGATATTTACATTACAAAAGTAGTCATTTACAACGATGGAAGGATAATATACCGAAGGGCCAGTTCCTTCGGATAAAAAGGAATTGTTCCACCAAAGAAGGAGCAAGAGAACAAATGGAATCTCTCTATGGGGCGTTTCTTACGCAGGGGTATCCAATATCTGTTCTTGACCAGGCTTGGAAGGAGGTGGAAAATATGGAAAGAGACCATTTATTGGATACCACCAGCAAAAATACTAGAAAGAAAAATAACAAAATGACGGATAGGACAACAATGTTTGTAACTAAGTATAATACTAGTGCATACAAGATCAAGAGGATAATTAAGAAGAACTTTTCTATTCTCAAGTTGGATGAGATGTTGAACTCCAATGTAGTCCTTAGTGAACAGGTAATATTTCGTAAGTCAGATAGTCTGAAGTCCGCACTAGCTCCAAGTTTTTTTAGGAGACCTGGGGAAAAATCCATGGCTCCAGATGCCCAAGGGGGACAAATAGATACATGGATACCCAAACCGCCATTAGGGTTCCATAAGTGTGGTAGACTAAACTGTACAACATGCAAACACACAAAAAAGAAAACCACACAATTTGTCTCATCTGTATCGGGAGAGAAATTCAATATAAAAAGTTTTCTGAATTGTAGATCCATGTATGTTATCTACGTCTTACAGTGTGGTTGTGGAGCACAGTACGTGGGGCGCACCACTCGGGCACTTCACGTTAGGTTCATGGAGCATAAAAGACAGATAGATAAAAAAGTAGGAAACACCTACCTATACCGCCATATTTTGGAATGCAATGGAGGGAAAAGTGATAATCTACAAATCATGGCAATTGAACAAGTGGCGGTAACCAGTAGAGGAGGTGATAGGTATAAAAGGTTATGTAAGAAAGAGGCTTTCTGGATCTTTAGCCTAAAAACCTTGATCCCGCAGGGTCTGAATGATACGGTTGAGTTAAATAAAATCTAAGTTCAAATGTTTAATATTTATAATATAAATATTTGATTTTTATAAATATCATTCTTGACATATAATATATGGGGGGGTGGGATAGGATATGGTTCCTTATGATGCTGGATTAAGGAGATGGAGATAACAGGATTATGTATAACAATACGAAGGGGTGTAATTATGTATTTGAACCACAAGATGGCGTGTGGGGATCTAAATTATAAATTATAAAGTACAAATTATAATCAAAATTAGTCCCCTTTTATTTCCGAGTAATGATACTGTTGAGCAGTATATTTAATATATTTATCACCTGTGCTAATAAAATAGGATGTGTTGACTAGTATTAATATTGTTCTTAAATACGGTCATATTTGTACTGATGTTGTCAAATAAGACATGGATTACTTGTAATCATGATAAATTAATTATGATTAAACTAAGTGACGTAATCTTGTTGAGCAAATTGCATTAGAGTTCAGTATAATTGAATATGAAGTTGTAGATAATTATGTTTTAAAACGAGGCTTGATTCTGATATTGTTAATAAGAACGATGGATGCAACTTCCGGGTGTGATAATGAGGCTTGGATCGTGTGTTTTAACCAGCTAAAATGGCCGCTGGAGTCTATTTAAAGTTTGTAATGAGACTGAGGCTTGGAACGCACGTTTGAGTGCGCATGCGCGAATGGCCGCGGGAATTTCAAATAAGTGGGGCTATATAAAGTGTTCATTGGGATGATGGTCATTCGAACTGAGGAAGCCGCTGAACGCACTGGGAAGGCGGAGAAACGCGTTTTCGAAGGACCTACTGGCAGTGACTATCACCTCCTGCTTGTTTTACACGATCACCAGCTTCTGGCTACGACAAAACAGCCAGTCCACCTGCAATTGCGGTTAGCCACCAGCAGAGGGAGCCGGAGCACTGTGGACGGATTCCCGTGGATATTGTCTCCAGATATTCTGCAGTAAATGGACAAGCACCAGCAGAGGGAGTCTTTCCAATTGGGACGGTCCTAAACAGACTGTTCTAAAGAGGTGAATGAAAAACTTATCGCCCATGGTAACTATCCATTCAAAGTGATATATGTGTGCACACATCTTTTTCGGGACATTAATTAATTAAGGACATACTCATGCAAGCAGTGTCCGTAAATGCCGAGCTCATTGGTCTATCATTAATCTATGTGGACATTTTGAAGTCAGCTTATTAAAATCCAAGCCTCAGAGAATAAACGTAATTAAGTATATACATTTGTGTATGTGGAGCATTTACATTAAAGGCATCCACTATACACAATATGCATTTTTATGTATGTCAATTTTGCTGCAGCAATATATGTTAATAAAATATGATTTATATGTTTTAAAATTTAATAGTAATTAGCCATTTTTTAATTATTTATTGATTATCTCCGATAAATGGTGGGGACAGCGCTACTGATTTCCTACAGAGGGTCACACCTGTGTGGGTAGTTTTTGTGTTTTTTTGTTCAATATAGGGATTGCAATTATCCCTGTATCAGGAGCAGCAGTCTCCGCCATTGTCTAAAATCTCCTTGATCCAGCGGGTACTGGCGCCGGAGAGTGTATACTTCTGTCCACACAAGGTTGGTGTGTGGGCGGTTGTGTACACATCCAGTATCATCTATCCCAAATCATACTTATTTTGCATAGGAGATACTATTGTCATGAAGATTGTTCTCCCAGGGTGAGGTTCATTCATTGCATTCTGGGTATGCTGACCCCTGTGATTTCCCCAAATGTGGGAAACTCGACTGCATTATTTGTGGTAGTGGTGGACTGTGTTTGTGCTTTCCTCTGGTCAGCTCTGGTAAAAGTCAGATTTCTTTATATCAGATCTTCCTCTAGCCTTGTTCTTCTTTTGAGAGTTCCCTTGTGCTGCCTCAGTTGGATCTCCTTCACTTGAAAGGTAGTGCCCGAGCAGCGACCCTCCCCAGCTCTAGCCCAACTCCTACTAACCTGCCAGGTGAGATACTATGATCATGAAGGTGCTTCTCCCAGGGCAAGGCTCACCCATTGCACTCTGGGTGTGCTGCCCCTTGCGATTTCCCCAAATGTGGGAAACTTGACTGCATAATTTGTGTTTCCCCTGGACGGCTCTCGTATAATTCAGATCTCTTTGTCTCAGGTCTCTCTCCAGCCTAGTATGCTGTCTGTTTCCACTTCTCTTTTCTTGAGCCCATCCCTTCTATAACCTTGTGCACTATCCTGACTTCTCCTCCCGTCTGCTTACTTTGTGCCTTCCAATGCACAATGCAAACTACAGGTAGTGCTGCAGGGCCCACACCCTTTTACTTGCCTTACAGAGCAGCTCTGGAGCTGTTACAGTACCCAGCTGCTGCAAGAAATCAGCTTGAATGCTTTAGGGGCTGGGGCATGGCCAACATGAGCCCCACACCGAAGGAGGGTGGGGTTGTTTATTGCGAACTAGGGGTCATCCAAGCGTCGCAAAAGGCCGCCATGCCCTGCATATCCCTTTTCTCTTTTCATGAGCAGACGAGGGATGAAGCCAACTTTGACCCACTGCTTGGATGACATCACTTGCTGCCTTTCCAATGAAGCAAGTTTAATTTAGTAATAGGTGAAAAACCATCCCTACAAAGGTGTTAATCAGATACTTGGCTTTGTGGACACTTTTCAGAGAACAAATTTGTTAGCATAAAAATAAAGCCAGAAAATGAAGAGCTGTTTAATCACTCAATTGGATTTTTCTGCAAGCGTATTTCTTTTTCTCTGCAACCCACTGCTAAGTTGTGCTTCCTAGCTGTTCTTTTATAAAATCACTTAATCAAATCTAACTCTGATTACATCAGAGAAGGCCAGGTACCCTACACCATAAGAGGGGGTTTGAAATTTTGACTTGTCTACTTAAAGATCACCAAAATCTGATAACAAGGTAAATTACGTCCCTGGGTAGGATTGAACCACCAACCTTTTGGTTAATAACCGAACACGCTAACTGATTGCGCCACAGAGACACATTGCAAAAGCATATACTGACAAAGGCTAATAAGCATTCATCTAGAACGTTTCCTAGAAAAACTTTAAAAAGTCAATAATCTGGAGAGTTTTTGTAAGATGTTTCTTCCATCAACCAATGAAGAAACACATTGGTACTTTCCCATGATGAGTGAGTGCTTCAGGATCTCTTGCACTTACATGTGCAGCAGAGTACTGCAATGGAAGCATGCTGGGCCCATAACCCAGAGGTAGGCAGATTGAAACTATCCTCTGCTATATGCATTTTTTTTTTGTTAATTAAAGTAATCCAAAACTGGGATTGATATTTTTGCTCTTTTATTTTTACTTAAAGTACAATAACTTTTATTATTTTAATTTGTTTTAATAGTATATTGACAGTATTGTTTTCTTTCAAAAATCCACTTAATTTTCTTTACCCTATTATTCAAATGGTAATTGACAAAAACAAACTACATTGTCACCAGAAGAGCAATACAAAATGTACAAGTGATATATTAAAATCATCTTTCCAGCTTGAATTTCAATGATGCATTGGGGCAACGATTTTGTGAGAAACCTCTTCACCCTTAAATAAAGATTTTCTTAATTCCTTACCTGTGTGCTAATTAGATATCACCTTGTTTTCACATTAAACAGACTTCCACATGAGAAAGCAGCAAGGATGCAGTGGCGTTAATGTTTCCTGGTGTCAACCTGTATTATTTCAGTAGATATTGAAATGAGGATGCATCTTGCTGCCTTTCCAATGAAGCATGTTTAATTTAGTAATAGGTGAAAAACCATCCCTACAAAGGTGTTAATCAGATACTTGGCTTTGTGGACTCTTTTCAGAGAACAAATTTGTTAGCATAAAAATAAAGCCAGAATCACTCAATTGGATTTTTCTGCCAGCATATTTCTTTTTCTCTGCAACCCACTGCTAAATTGTGCTTCCTAGCTGTTTTTTTTATAAAATCACTTAATCAAATCTAACTGATTACATCAGAGTAGGCCAGGTACCCTACACCATAAGAGAGGGTTTGAAATTTTGACTTGTCTACTTAAATATCACCAAAATCTGATCACAAGGTCAATTACGTCCCTGGGTGGGATTGAACCACCAACTTTTTGGTTAATAGCCGTACACACTAACTGATTGCGCTACAGCGACACTTTGTGAAAGTACATACTGACAAAGGCTAATAAGCATTCATCTAGAACGTTTCCTAGAAAAACTTTAAATAGTCAATAATCTGGAGAGTTTTTGTAAGATGTTTCTTCCATCAACCAATGAAGAAACACATTGGTACTTTCCCATGATGAGTGAGTGCTTCAGGATCTCTTGCACTTACATGTGCAGCAGAGTACTGTAATGGAAGCATGCTGGGTCCATAACCCAGAGGTAGGCAGATTGAAATTATCCTCTGCTATATGCATTTTTTTTTTGTTAATTAAAGTAATCCAAAACTGGGATTGATATTTTTGCTCTTTTTATTTTACTTAAAGTACAATAACTTTTACCTTTTTAATTTGTTTTAATAGTATATAGACAGTATTGTTTTCTTTCAAAAATCCACTTAATTTTCTTTACCCGATTATTAAAATGGTAATTGACAAAAACAAACTACATTGTCACCAGAAGAGCAATACAAAATGTACAAGTGATATATTAAAATCATCTTTCCAGCTTGAATTTCAATGATGCATTGGGGCAACGATTTTGTGAGAAACATCTTACCCTTAAATAAAGATTTTCTTAATTCCTTACCTGTGTGCTAATTAGATATCACCTTTTTTTCACATTAAACAGACTTCCACATGAGAAAGCAGCAAGGATGCAGTGGCGTTAATGTTTCCTGGTGTCAACCTGTATTATTTCAGTAGATATTGAAATGAGGATGCATCTTGCTGCCTTTCCAATGAAGCAAGTTTAATTTAGTAATAGGTGAAAAACCATCCCTACAAAGATGTTAATCCGATACTTGGCTTTGTGGACACTTTTCAGAGAATAAATTAGTTAGCATAAAAATAAAGCCAGAAAATGAAGAGCTGTTTAATCACTCAATTGGATTTTTCTGCCAGCATATTTCATTTTCTCTGCAAACCACTGCTAAATTGTGCTTCCTAGCTGTTTTTTGATAAAATCACTTAATCAAATCTAACTCTGATTACATCAGAGTAGGCCAGGTACCCTACACCATAAGAGGGGGTTTGAAATTTTGACTTGTCTACTTAAAGATCACCAAAATCTGATGACAAGGTCAATAACATCCCTGGGTGGGATTGAACCACCAACCCTTTGGTTAATAACCAAACACACTAACCGATTGCACCACAGAGACACTTTGCAAAAGTACATACTGACAAAGGCTAATAAGCATTCATCTAGAACGTTTCCTAGAAAACTTTAAAAAGTCAATAATCTGGAGAGTTTTTGTAAGATGTTTCTTCCATCAACCAATGAAGAAACACATTGGTACTTTCCCATGATGAGTGAGTGCTTCAGAATCTCTTGCACTTACATGTGCAGCAGAGTACTGCAATGGAAGCCTGCTGGGCCCCTTAACCCAGAGGTAGACAGATTGAAACTATCCTCTGCTATATGCATTTTTTTTTTTTGTTTAATAAAGTAATCCAAAACTGGGATTGATATTTTTGCTCTTTTATTTTTACTTAAAGTACAATAACTTTTACCATTTTAATTTGTTTTAATAGTATATTGACAGTATTGTTTTCTTTCAAAAATCCACTTAATTTTCTTTACCCTATTATTAAAATGGTAATTGACAAAAACAAACTACATTGTCACCAGAAGAGCAATACAAAATGTACAAGTGATATATTAAAATCATCTTTCCAGCTTGAATTTCAATGATGCATTGGGGCAACGATTTTGTGAGAAACATCTTCACCCTTAAATAAAGATTTTCTTAATTCCTTACCTGTGTGCTAATTAGATATCACCTTGTTTTCACATTAAACAGACTTCCACATGAGAAAGCAGCAAGGATGCAGTGGCGTTAATGTTTCCTGGTGTCAACCTGTATTATTTCAGTAGATATTGAAATGAGGATGCATCTTGCTGCCTTTCCAATAAAGCAAGTTTAATTTAGCAATAGGTGAAAAACCATCCCTACAAAGATGTTAATCAGATACTTGGCTTTGTGGACACTTTTCAGAGAACAAATTTGTTAGCATAAAAATAAAGCCAGAAAATGAAGAGCTGTTTAATCACTCAATTGGATTTTTTTGCCAGCATATTTCTTTTTCTCTGCAAACCGCTGCTAAATTGTGCTTCCTAGCTGTTTTTATAAAATCACTGAATCAAATCTAACTCTGATTACATCAGAGAAGGCCAGGTACCCTACACCATAACAGGGGTTTTTGAAATTTTGACTTGTCTACTTAAAGATCACCAAAATCTGATAACAAGGTCAATTACATCCCTGGGTGGGATTGAACCACCAACCTTTTGGTTAATAGCCGTACACACTAACTGATTGCGCCACAGCGACACTTTGCAAAAGTACATACTGACAAAGGCTAATAAGCATTCATCTAGAACGTTTCCTAGAAAAACTTTAAATAGTCAATAATCTGGAGAGTTTTTGTAAGATGTTTCTTCCATCAACCAATGAAGAAACACATTGGTACTTTCCCATGATGAGTGAGTACTTCAGGATCTCTTGCAATTACATGTGCAGCAGAGTACTGTAATGGAAGCATGCTGGGTCCATAGCCCAGATGTAGGCAGATTGAAACTATCCTCTGCTATATGCGTTTTTTTTTGTTAATTAAAGTAATCCAAAACTGGGATTGATATTTTTGCTCTTTTATTTTTACTTAAAGTACAATAACTTTTACCATTTTCATTTGTTTTAATAGTATATTGACAGTATTGTTTTCTTTCAAAAATCCACTTAATTTTCTTTACCCGATTATTAAAATGGTAATTGACAAAAACAAACTACATTGTCACCAGAAGAGCAATACAAAATGTACAAGTGATATATTAAAATCATCTTTCCAGCTTGAATTTCAATGATGCATTGGGGCAACGATTTTGTGAGAAACATCTTCACCCTTAAATAAAGATTTTCTTAATTCCTTACCTGTGTGCTAATTAGATATTACCTTGTTTTCACATTAAACAGACTTCCACATGAGAAAGCAGCAAGGATGCAGTGGCGTTAATGTTTCCTGGTGTCAACCTGTATTATTTCAGTAGATATTCAAATGAGGATGCATCTTGCTGCCTTTCCAATGAAGCAAGTTTAATTTAGTAATAGGTGAAAAACCATCCCTACAAATGTGTTAATCAGAAACTTGGCTTTGTGGACACTTTTCAGAGAACAAATTTGTTAGCATAAAAATAAAGCCAGAAAATGAAGAGCTGTTTAATCACTCAATTGGATTTTTTTGCCAGCATATTTCTTTTTCTCAGCAACCCACTGCTAAATTGTGCTTCCTAGCTGTTTTTATAAAATCACTGAATCAAATCTAACTCTGATTACATCAGAGAAGGCCAGGTACCCTACACCATAAGAGGGGGTTTGAAATTTTGACTTGTCTACATAAAGATCACCAAAATCTGATAACAAGGTCAATTACATCCCTGGGTGGGATTGAACCACCAACCTTTTGGTTAATAGCCTTACACAGTAACTGATTGCGCCACAGCAACACTTTGCAAAAGTCCATACTGACAAAGGCTAATAAGCATTCATCTAGAACGATTCCTAGAAACATTTAAAAAAGTCAATAATGTGGAGAGTTTTTGTAAGATGTTTCTTCCATCAACCAATGAAGAAACACATTGGTACTTTCCCATGATGAGTGAGTGCTTCAGGATCTCTTGCACTTACATGTGCAGCAGAGTACTGTAATGGAAGCATGCTGGGTCCATAACCCAGAGGTAGGCAGATTGAAACTATCCTCTGCTATATGCATTTTTTTTTGTTAATTAAAGTAATCCAAAACTGGGATTGATATTTTTGCTCTTTTATTTTTACTTAAAGTACAATAACTTTTACCATTTTAATTTGTTTTAATAGTATATTGACAGTATTGTTTTCTTTCAAAAATCCAATTAATTTTCTTTACCCGATTATTAAAATGGTAATTGACAAAAACAAACTACATTGTCACCAGAAGAGCAATACAAAATGTACAAATGATATATTAAAATCATCTTTCCAGCTTGAATTTCAATGATGCATTGGGGCAACGATTTTGTGAGAAACATCTTCACCCTTAAATAAAGATTTTCTTAATTCCTTACCTGTGTGCTAATTAGATATCACCTTGTTTTCACATTAAACAGACTTCCACATGAGAAAGCAGCAAGGATGCAGTGGCGTTAATGTTTCCTGGTGTCAACCTGTATTATTTCAGTAGATATTGAAATGAGGATGCATCTTGTTGCCTTTCCAATGAAGCAAGTTTAATTTAGTAATAGGTGAAAAACCATCCCTACAAAGATGTTAATCAGATACTTGGCTTTGTGGACACTTTTCAGAGAACAAATTTGTTAGCATAAAAATAAAGCCAGAAAATGAAGAGCTATTTAATCACTCAATTGGATTTTTTTGCCAGCATATTTCTTTTTCTCTGCAACCCACTGCTAAATTGTGCTTCCTAGCTGTTTTTATAAAATCACTGAATCAAATCTAACTCTGATTACATCAGAGAAGGCCAGGTACCCTACACCATAACAGGGGTTTTCGAAATTTTGACTTGTCTACATAAAGATCACCAAAATCTGATAACGAGGTCAATTACGTCCCTGGGTGGGATTGAACCACCAACCTTTTGGTTAATAGCCTTACACAGTAACTGATTGCACCACAGCAACACTTTGCAAAAGTCCATACTGACAAAGGCTAATAAGCATTCATCTAGAACGATTCCTAGAAACATTTTAAAAAGTCAATAATGTGGAGAGTTTTTGTAAGATGTTTCTTCCATCAACCAATGAAGAAACACATTGGTACTTTCCCATGATGAGTGAGTGCTTCAGGATCTCTTGCACTTACATGTGCAGCAGAGTACTGTAATGGAAGCATGCTGGGTCCATAACCCAGAGGTAGGCAGATTGAAACTATCCTCTGCTATATGCATTTTTTTTTGTTAATTAAAGTAATCCAAAACTGGGATTGATATTTTTGCTCTTTTATTTTTACTTAAAGTACAATAACTTTTACCATTTTAATTTGTTTTAATAGTATATTGACAATATTGTTTTCTTTCAAAAATCCACTTAATTTTCTTTACCCGATTATTAAAATGGTAATTGACAAAAACAAACTACATTATCACCAGAAGAGCAATATAAAATGTTCAAGTAATATATTAAAATCATCTTTCCAGCTTGGATTTCAATGATGCATTGGGGCAACGATTTTGTGAGAAACATCTTCACCCTTAAATAAAGATTTTCTTAATTCCTTACCTGTGTGCTAATTAGATATCACCTTGTTATCACATTAAACAGACTTCCACATGAGAAAACAGCAAAGATGCAGTGGCGTTAATGTTTCATGGTGTCAACCTGTATTATTTCCGTAGATATTGAAATGAGGATGCATCTTGCTGCCTTTCCAATGAAGCAAGTTTAATTTAGTAATAGGTGAAAAACCATCCCTACAAAGATGTTAATCAGATACTTGGCTTTGTGGACACTTTTCAGAGAACAAATTTGTTATCATAAAAATAAAGCCAGAAAATGAAGAGCTGTTTAATCACTCAATTGGATTTTTCTGCCAGCATTTTTCTTTTTCTCTGCAACTCACTGCTAAATTGTGCTTCCTAGCTGTTTTTTTTATAAAATCACTTAATCAAATCTAACTCTGATTACATCAGAGAAGGCCAGGTACCCTACACCATAAGAGGGGGTTTGCAATTTTGACTTGTCTACTTAAATATCACCAAAATCTGATCACAAGGTCAATCACGTCCCTGGGTGGGATTGAACCACCAACCTTTTGATTAATAGCTGAACACACTAACCGATTGCGCCACAGAGACACTTTGCAAAAAGTCAATACTGACAAAGACTAATAAGCATTCATCTAGAACGTTTCCTAGAAAAACTTTAAAAAGTCAATAATCTGGAGAGTTTTTGTAAGATGTTTCTTCCAGCAACCAATGAAGAAACACATTGGTACTTTCGCATGATGAGTGAGTGCTTCAGGATCTCTTGCACTTACATGTGCAGCAGAGTACTGTAATGGAAGCATGCTAGGTCCATAACCCAGAGGTAGGCAGATTGAAACTATCCTTTGCTATATGCATATTTTTTTGTTCATTAAAGTAATCCAAAACTGGGATTGATATTTTAGCTTTTATTTTTACTTAAAGTACAATAACTTTTACCATTTTAATTTGTTTTAATAGTATATTGACAGTATTGTTTTCTTTCAAAAATCCACTTAATTTTCTTTACCCTATTATTAAAATGGTAATTGACAAAAACAAACTACATTGTCACCAGAAGAGCAATACAAAATGTACAAGTGATATATTAAAATCATCTTTCCAGCTTGAATTTCAATGATGCATTGGGGCAACGATTTTGTGAGAAACATCTTCACCCTTAAATAAAGATTTTCTTAATTCCTTACCTGTGTGCTAATTAGATATCACCTTGTTTTCACATTAAACAGACTTCCACATGAGAAAGCAGCAAGGATGCAGTGGCGTTAATGTTTCCTGGTGTCAACCTGTATTATTTCAGTAGATATTGAAATGAGGATGCATCTTGCTGCCTTTCCAATGAAGCAAGTTTAATTTAGTAATAGGTGAAAAACCATCCCTACAAAGATGTTAATCAGATATTTGGCTTTGTGGACACTTTTCAGAGAACAAATTTGTTAGCATAAAAGTAAAGCCAGAAAATGAAGAGCTGTTTAATCACTCAATTGGATTTTTTTGCCAGCATATTTCTTTTTCTCTGCAAACCACTGCTAAATTGTGCTTCCTAGCTGTTTTTATAAAATCACTGAATCAAATCTAACTCTGATTACATCAGAGAAGGCCAGGTACCCTACACCATAAGAGGGGTTTTTGAAATTTTGACTTGTCTACTTAAAGATCACCAAAATCTGATAACAAGGTCAATTACGTCCCTGGGTGGGATTGAACCACCAACCTTTTGGTTAATAGCTTTACACACTAACTGATTGCGCCACAGCGACACTTTGCAAAAGTACATACTGACAAAGGCTGATAAGCATTCATCTAGAACGTTTCCAAGAAAAACTTTAAATAGTCAATAATCTGGAGAGTTTTTGTAAGATGTTTCTTCCATCAACCAATGAAGAAACACATTGGTACTTTCCCATGATGAGTGAGTGCTTCAGGATCTCTTGCAATTACATGTGCAGCAGAGTACTGTAATGGAAGCATGCTGGGTCCATAGCCCAGAGGTAGGCAGATTGAAACTATCCTCTGCTATATGCATTTTTTTTTGTTAATTAAAGTAATCCAAAACTGGGATTGATATTTTTGCTCTTTTATTTTTACTTAAAGTACAATAACTTTTACCATTTTAATTTGTTTTAATAGTATATTGACAGTATTGTTTTCTTTCAAAAATCCACTTAATTTTCTTTACCCGATTATTAAAATGGTAATTGACAAAAATAAACTGATGAGGATACTACTGCAGTCTTTGTTTCGTCTGTACCCGCTGAAAGAGCAGCAAAAGTTGGAGATCTTGATGGGACAGTTGAAAGGGCTTGCACTTAGAGAGGTTACTTCCTGGCCTACTGAAGAGAAGAAGACTGTGGACCAGATCCTCAACAGGCTTGCTACCACATTTGACACAAGGACAGTGTCAGAACTTAAAATGCACTTCTTTGCTCGAAAGCAACAACCAGGAGAGTCACTACGGGGCTATGCCCTCAGCTTTCAGGAAGCACTCAGAGATGTTCAGCAAGCAGACCCTGAGGAAGTGCATGACAAAGAGAAAATGTTATTGGACCAGTTCACTGAAGTTGCAAGGGGCGAATTTGTAAAAACTCAGCTGCGACTATTGAGATTGCAGAAGCCTGGAAGCACATTCCTGGATTTTAAAGAGGCTGCGATTAAAGTTCTAGGCTCCAGTCTTACTTCAGGGGCTGTTCCACAAGAGTCTATTCCAGAGATGCCACGGTATCAAGAGAATTCTGATGCCCAGGAGTCAAGTTTTAAAGGAGCTACTTACCCACCTACAGTAAAAGGAGTGACAGTGCCATGTTCAAAGACATGCATATTTGACTCTTCTAGTGAGTTACGAAGTCTGCTGGCTGAACTGACACGTGGTGTGACAGAGATGCGCAGAGACCTGCAGATTCTGAAGAGACAGCAGGCACTGCTCCATGAAGAAATGGAATGGTGCCAGGAGAGGAGACCACTGAACAGTTCCCAATGGGACCTACATAGAAACAGGGAGACACTTTTTTCCAACCACTTTGCCTCCCAAAGGCGACCCATTTTTCAAAGCTGTGAAGGAAGCGGACAAATTAAGAGAGAATTTGAGCAGCCAGATCATTTAAACTCCAAATTCATGTGGTTAACCCGTTATGTTAGCCAATGCCCGGTGGTTCAAGTTTGCATCAATGGAGTCTCAATGCCCGCTCTCTTAGACACTGGATCACAAGTGACCACAATACAAGCAACACAGTTTGAGCAGCATTGGACTGAGGAACAGATGTTTCCGTCAACTTCCACATTGATAAACCCGATTGCAAGCAATGGGCACTGCATCCCTTGCAAAGGATACTGGGAAGCTGAAATTCAAATCGGACGAACAGTGCTACCACAGCAAGGCTTCATCATCACCACTGCCCAAGATGATGGATTGCCTCCAGTGATAGTGGGCATGAATGTGTTGCGGAACTGCTGTGAGGAGCTCGTAGCAGCACTCCAAGGAGAGTTTCAAACTGACAAGCTCCAGGAGAAACAAGGCCTTCAACCTGGGATAGCCAAACAAAAGGGAAGAATGATAACAGAATTATCTGTAAGAGAGGAACATGAAAAAAATAAGGCCAGCCAAATAATGATAGAAATGCCCATCTCCAGTGTCCAGATTATCCGAAAGAATGCTTCAATGTTAGGCATGAATAATATAGCATCCAGTTCTAGAAACTGTGAGCAACCTATTCAAGGAACCAGTTTTGACCACCTGCAAGATAAAAGTCAGATGATAAGACACCTCAAAGCCTTACTGAAGATTGGGAAATACCTGACCAAGCGACAAAGGCAAGAATCCTCGCCAGAACTCCTGAAGTTGTTGAGACAGCGAGAAAGGCTGTTTGAAGAGAAAGGACAGTTGGTTCGATGTAGTGTGGATCCTAATACTCATTATAGGATCAGTCAACTTGTAATTCCAAGACAAAGTGCTTGTTATGTGCTTGAAGAATATCACGACAAGTCAGGTCACCCTGGGTGCAAAAGGATGGAAACAAGCATCTGGAAAAAGTTCTTTTGGGTTGAAATGAGGGAAGACATCAAGAGATGGTGCCGAAACTGTCCAACCTGTTCTGTAAGAAGAACCTTGCTGCCTCTTTCTCTCCAGAATCCATTGTCCCAAACCAGCTGTGATACTGAATCCCAAGATGGAATGGAAGAGGCTCATAAAATGTATTTACAGCAGACTAAGGTGGTTTGTCACCGACAAGGAGGCAAGAAGACTAGGGCTTGCAAAACAGAAAACCACCATAGTCAGCTGCAGTTTTGTACAGCATGTCCCAAAGACAGTTTAGAAAGAGTTCAATACTCATCCATGGCAGGGGGGTTGAGGTTTCCTAGACAAACTTTTCAAGACCATATACTGTCCAGATTTCAACCGATTGCTCCAGGAGCATGTGTTAATGTACTATAGCACAAAAGGAATTATACCTATCAGATACTGATGTTAAAAATGTTGATAAATGTTAATGTTTCAGACATAATCTGTGTTCACTAATGAATGTGACTGGATATAGTGAGAAGTTTATATAGGGATAAAACCAAAATGCGTGAGGACACGCATGTTTTGGGGGGGGGCACGTGTGATATCCCATAACAACAAGGACATTTTTGACAACAGTGTAGTTGCCTGTGCCATTTTAAATAAAGTTTATTTAAAAGAAAATTGAACAGCAGTTTGAGAAGTCAGTTGGAGCCATGGTGAGGAAAGAGCTGGCGACGCCATTACGCAGAGATGAGCAGCTGAGAGAGGGGAGACAAATAAGCTGAAAATTGCATGAGAGAGTAAGCAGTAGTGCAAAATACAGCAGTGGAAGTGCAGCAATTAACAAGTAAGAACGCCATGACACTCTCAGCCAAGAGAGTGCACAGCAAGTGTCAGAGACAGGAGAGTATAAAGCCTTTATACCAATGCTGACTGGCCTACATCTGAGGGGAAACTGCCTCAGAAACATCTATTGACTGGGTGAGATAAATCCATATTTATACTGAAACCTACTCCACTGCAAAGGACATTATCCTATATTTACTATACCTATGCAGCGATTTACATGGGAAGCAGCTCCAGTTTGTTTTAAACAATCATCTTTACTACACAGAGCTACAATATTTTGTTCACAGCTAAAGGAGACAATAGCTGCATATAACTATGTAACAACATAACCGGGCCCCAACGTGCACATAGAGACTCCCTGCAGTGACACCAATGTTATCTTGGACTTAAATATTGTCTGCATAAGTTGATTTCTATTACTAAGCAACATAGTATTAATCTCAGATTTAGTTATATTACCATTTGTGTAATGACTTAAAGTGTATATGGTGTCTGTGTTTAAGTTGCTTGAATCAAATCTTTCCCTTCCCTACTGTAATCAGTTCCTTTTCTGAGTTATGTGGTAAACCATTTATTCTTTCATACAAAGCCCTGCCTGCCTTTCTTTGTGTCTGGGGAAACCTTGCCTCTCTGCCAGGAATAGAGAAGAGCTGCTGCTGAAGGAGGAATAGTCCATCAAGGTATCCCTGACCTGTTCCACATAGTTTACACACTTGTTATACCGGGGTGTTACATTGTGTGTGACTGACCTTAGGAAGAAACCGGAGCCTCCGCTGCAGTGACCCAGCAACCAGGGCACGGGAGTATACAGTGCCGCTGGGAGTGATGAAGCTGCAGTAAAGATGTCTATTAGACCTAGCCTGCTGCAGCCCTTGTAGATTCTCATAAAAAAAGTTCTTCTTTTCTTGTCAAAATTAATAGCTAAGAATAGGCTGCTTGAGGCAGGCCCCTGTTAAGTGGCCTGCTACTGAAGGCAACAACTACAAACTGAGCTCCCTGTTCATGGAAGCGGGGTTATAGAGGAGAATGCGCTGAGCATCTTGGGAACAGTCAAAAGCTTTGAGCCGGTTGGTGCCTCAGATCAAGATCCTACTCTACACCCCAATGTGAATCCTTGTGGAGTCCAGTGTACCCCACAGAAGAAATTAATGTGTCACACCCATTGGCAGCAACCTTAGAATAGCTGCTGATGGGCACAATTGAGAAAGGAAGGGGGGGGGACATTTGAATCCAGCACATAGATGCAATTCAAATATGTAATTTGAACCTTCCTATTTTAAAATATAATGGATGAACCTCACCCTGTGAGAACAATCTTCATGATATAGAGATCTCATATGCAAAATAAGTATTAGTTGGGATAGGGCTGGGGAGGGTGGCTGCTCGGGCAGCCCCTCCCCCGTCAAGTTAAGGAGATTCAACTGAGGAAGCACAAGGGAACTCTCGTCTGGGGACAACAACTGCAGGGAGACCACATCTTTTCAGATGAACATGGGAGGGCGGAAGGCTGCCTAATACTGAAGCACCATCAAATATCAAACCATATGCAATAACTAGTACAAGCATTCCTGGGGGAAGGTCTGCAGGAGACGAATTTGCATACGGTGATGTCATCCAAGCAGTGGGCCAAAGTTGGCTGGAACCCTCATCTGCATATGAAAAGAGAAAAGGGTTATGCAGGGCATGGCGGCATTTTGCGGCGCTTGGATGACCCCTAGTTCGCATTAAACACCTCCACCCTCCTTCGGTGTGGGGCTCATGTTGACTATGCCCCAGCCCCTGAAGCATTCAAGCTGATTTCTTGCAGCAGCTGGGCACTGTAACAGCTCCAGAGCTGCTCTGTAAGGCAAATAAAAGGGTGTGGGCCCTGCAGCACTACCTGTAGTTCGCATTGTGCGTTGGAAGGCACAAAGTAAGCAGACGGGAGAAGTCAGGATAGTGCGCAAGGGCATAGAAGGGAGCGGCTCAAGAAAAGAGAAGTGGAAACAGACAGCAAACTAGGCTGGAGAGAGACCTGAGACAAAGAGATCTGAATTATACGAGAGCCGACCAGGGGAAACACAAATTATGCAGTCAAGTTTCCCACATTTGGGGAAATCGCAGGGGCAGCACAGCCAGAGTGCAATGGGTGAGCCTTGCCCTTGGAGAAGCACCTTCAAGATCATAGTATCTCACCTGGCAGGTAAATAGGAGTTGGGCTAGAGCTGGGGAGGGTCGCTGCTCGGGCACCCCCCTGTCAAGTGAAGGAGATCCAACTGAGGCAGCACAATGGAACTCTCGAAAGAAGAACAAGGCTAGAGGAAGATCTGAGACAAAGAAATCTGACTTTTACCAGAGCTGACCAGCGGAAAACACAAACACAGTCCCCCACTACCACAAATAATGCAGGCGAGTTTCCCACATTTGGGGAAATCACAGGGGTCAGCATACCCAGAATGCAATGAATGAACCTCACCCTGGGTGAACAATCTTCATGACCATGGTGTCTCCTATGCAAAATAAGTATGATTTGGGATAGGGCTGGGGAGGGCCGCTGCTCAGGCACATCTCTGTCAAGTAAAGGAAATTCAACTGAGGCAGCACAAGGGAACTCTCATCTGGGGACAACAACTGCAGGGAGAACACATATTTTCAGATGAACATGGGAGGGCAGAAGGCTGCCTAATACTGAAGCACCCCCAAACAACAAACCAAATGCAACAACTAGTGCAAGCATTCCTGGGGGAAGGCCTGCAGCAGATGGATTTGCATATGGTGATGTTATCCAAGCAGTGGGTCAAAGTTGGCTTCAACCCTCATCTGCATATGAAAAGAGAAAAGGGGCGTGCAGGGCATGGCGGCCTTTTGCGCTGCTTGGATGACCCCTAGATCGCATTAAACACCCCCACCCTCCTTTGGTGTGGGGCTCATGTTGGCCATGCCCCATCCCATGAAGCATTCAAGCTGATTTCTTGCAGCAGCTGGGCACTGTAACAGCTCCAGAGCTGCTCTGTAAGGCAAGTAAAAGGGTGTGGGCCCTGCAGCACTACCTGTAGTTTGCATTGTGCATTGGAAGGCACAAAGTAAGCAGACGGGAGGAGAAGTCAGGATAGTGCACAAGGGTATAGAAGGGAGGGGCTCAAGAAAAGAGAAGTGGAAACAGACAGCAAACTAGGCTGGAGAGAGACCTGAGACAAAGAGATCTGAATTATACGAGAGCCGACCAGGGGAAACACAAATTATGCAGTCAAGTTTCCCACATTTGGGGAAATTGCAGGGGCAGCACACCCAGAGTGCAATGGGTGAGCCTTGCCCTGGGAGAAGCACCTTCATGATCATAGTATCTCACCTGGCAGGTAAGTAGGAGTTGGGCTAGAGCTGGGGAGGGTCGCTGCTCGGGCACCCCCCTGTCAAGTGAAGGAGATCCAACTGAGGCAGCACAAAGGAACTCTCGAAAGAAGAACAAGGCTAGAGGAAGATCTGAGACAAAGAAATCTGACTTTTACCAGAGCTGACCAGAGGAAAGCACAAACACAGTCCACCACTACCACAAATAATGCAGTCGAGTTTCCCACATTTGGGGAAATCACAGGGGTCAGCATACCCAGAGTGCAATGAATGAACCGCACCCTGGGAGAACAATCTTCATAACAATGGTATCTCCTATGCAAAATAAGTATGATTTGGGATATGGCTGGGGAGGGCCGCTGCTCAGGCACATCTCTGTCAAGTAAAGGAGATTCAACTGAGGCAGCACAAGGGAACTCTCATCTGGGGACAACAACTGCAGGGAGAACACATATTTTCAGATGAACATGGGAGGGCAGAAGGCTGCCTAATACTGAAGCACCCCCAAACAACAAACCAAATGCAACAACTAGTGCAAGCATTCCTGGGGGAAGGCCTGCAGCAGATAGATTTGCATATGGTGATGTCATCCAAGCAGTGGGTCAAAGTTGGCTTCAACCCTCGTCTGCATATGAAAAGAGAAAAGGGGCGTGCAGGGCATGGTGGCCTTTTGCGGCACTTGGCTGACCCCTAGTTTGCATTAAACACCTCCACCCTCCTTCGGTGTGGGGCTCATGTTGGCTATGCCCCAGCCCCTGAAGCATTCAAGCTGATTTCTTGCAGCAGCTGGGCACTGTAACAGCTCCAGAGCTGCTCTGTAAGGCAAGTAAAAGGGTGTGGGCCCTGCAGCACTACCTGTAGTTCGCATTGTGCGTTGGAAGGCACAAAGTAAGCAGAAAGGAGGAGAAGTCAGGATAGTGCGCAAGGGCATAGAAGGGAGCGGCTCAAGAAAAGAGAAGTGGAAACAGACAGCAAACTAGGCTGGAGAGAGACCTGAGACAAAGATATCTGAATTATACGAGACCTGACCAGGGGAAACACAAATTATGCAGTCAAGTTTCCCACATTTGGGGAAATCGCAGGAGCAGCACACCCAGAGTGCAATGGGTGAGCCTTGCCCTTGGAGAAGCACCTTCATGATCATAGTATCTCACCTGGCAGGTAAGTATGAGTTGGGCTAGAGCTGGGGAGGGTCGCTGCTCGGGCACCCCCCTGTCAAGTGAAGGAGATCCAACTGAGGCAGCACAAAGGAACTCTCGAAAGAAGAACAAGGCTAGAGGAAGATCTGAGACAAAGAAATCTGACTTTTACCAGAGCTGACCAGAGGAAAGCACAAACACAGTCCACCACTACCACAAATAATGCAGTCGAGTTTCCCACATTTGGGGAAATCACAGGGGTCAGCATACCCAGAGTGCAATGAATGAACCGCACCCTGGGAGAACAATCTTCATAACAATGGTATCTCCTATGCAAAATAAGTATGATTTGGGATATGGCTGGGGAGGGCCGCTGCTCAGGCACATCTCTGTCAAGTAAAGGAGATTCAACTGAGGCAGCACAAGGGAACTCTCATCTGGGGACAACAACTGCAGGGAGAACACATATTTTCAGATGAACATGGGAGGGCAGAAGGCTGCCTAATACTGAAGCACCCCCAAACAACAAACCAAATGCAACAACTAGTGCAAGCATTCCTGGGGGAAGGCCTGCAGCAGATAGATTTGCATATGGTGATGTCATCCAAGCAGTGGGTCAAAGTTGGCTTCAACCCTCGTCTGCATATGAAAAGAGAAAAGGGGCGTGCAGGGCATGGTGGCCTTTTGCAGCACTTGGCTGACCCCTAGTTTGCATTAAACACCTCCACCCTCCTTCGGTGTGGGGCTCATGTTGGCTATGCCCCAGCCCCTGAAGCATTCAAGCTGATTTCTTGCAGCAGCTGGGCACTGTAACAGCTCCAGAGCTGCTCTGTAAGGCAAGTAAAAGGGTGTGGGCCCTGCAGCACTACCTGTAGTTCGCATTGTGCGTTGGAAGGCACAAAGTAAGCAGAAAGGAGGAGAAGTCAGGATAGTGCGCAAGGGCATAGAAGGGAGCGGCTCAAGAAAAGAGAAGTGGAAACAGACAGCAAACTAGGCTGGAGAGAGACCTGAGACAAAGAGATCTGAATTATACGAGACCTGACCAGGGGAAACACAAATTATGCAGTCAAGTTTCCCACATTTGGGGAAATCGCAGGGGCAGCACACCCAGAGTGCAATGGGTGAGCCTTGCCCTGGGAGAAGCACCTTCATGATCATAGTATCTCACCTGGCAGGTAAGTAGGAGTTGGGCTAGAGCTGGGGAGGGTCGCTGCTCGGGCACCCCCCTGTCAAGTGAAGGAGATCCAACTGAGGCAGCACAAGGAAACTCTCGAAAGAAGAACAAGGCTAGAGGAAGATCTGAAACAAAGAAATCTGACTTTTACCAGAGATCAGAGGAAAACACAAACACAGTCCCCCACTACCAACAAATAAAGCAGTCACGTTTCCCACATTTGGGAAATCACAGGGGTCAGCATACCCAGAATGCAATGAATGAACCTCACCCTGGGAGAGTAATCTTCATGACCATGGTATCTCCTATGCAAAATAAGTATGATTTGGGATAGGGCTGGGGAGGGCCGCTGCTCATGCACATCTCTGTCAAGTAAAGGAGATTCAACTGAGGCAGCACAAGGGAACTCTCATCTGGGGACAACAACTGCAGGGAGAACACATATTTTCAGATGAACATGGGAGGGCAGAAGGCTGCCTAATACTGAAGCACCCCCAAACAACAAACCAAATGCAACAACTAGTGCAAGCATTCCTGGGGGAAGTTCTGCAGAAGACGGATTTGCATACGGTGATGTCATCCAAGCAGTGGGTCAAAGTTGGCTTCAACCCTCATCTGCATATGAAAAGAGAAAAGGGGCATGCAGGGCATGGCGGCCTTTTGCGGTGCTTGGATGACCCCTAGTTCGCATTAAACACCTCCACCCTCCTTCGGTGTGGGGCTCATGTTGACTATGCCCCAGCCCCTGAAGCATTCAAGCTGATTTCTTGCAGCAGCTGGGCACTGTAACAGCTCCAGAGCTGCTCTGTAAGGCAAATAAAAGGGTGTGGGCCCTGCAGCACTACCTGTAGTTCGCATTGTGCGTTGGAAGGCACAAAGTAAGCAGACGGGAGAAGTCAGGATAGTGCGCAAGGGCATAGAAGGGAGCGGCTCAAGAAAAGAGAAGTGGAAACAGACAGCAAACTAGGCTGGAGAGAGACCTGAGACAAAGAGATCTGAATTATACGAGAGCCGACCAGGGGAAACACAAATTATGCAGTCAAGTTTCCCACATTTGGGGAAATCGCAGGGGCAGCACAGCCAGAGTGCAATGGGTGAGCCTTGCCCTTGGAGAAGCACCTTCAAGATCATAGTATCTCACCTGGCAGGTAAATAGGAGTTGGGCTAGAGCTGGGGAGGGTCGCTGCTCGGGCACCCCCCTGTCAAGTGAAGGAGATCCAACTGAGGCAGCACAATGGAACTCTCGAAAGAAGAACAAGGCTAGAGGAAGATCTGAGACAAAGAAATCTGACTTTTACCAGAGCTGACCAGCGGAAAACACAAACACAGTCCCCCACTACCACAAATAATGCAGGCGAGTTTCCCACATTTGGGGAAATCACAGGGGTCAGCATACCCAGAATGCAATGAATGAACCTCACCCTGGGTGAACAATCTTCATGACCATGGTGTCTCCTATGCAAAATAAGTATGATTTGGGATAGGGCTGGGGAGGGCCGCTGCTCAGGCACATCTCTGTCAAGTAAAGGAAATTCAACTGAGGCAGCACAAGGGAACTCTCATCTGGGGACAACAACTGCAGGGAGAACACATATTTTCAGATGAACATGGGAGGGCAGAAGGCTGCCTAATACTGAAGCACCCCCAAACAACAAACCAAATGCAACAACTAGTGCAAGCATTCCTGGGGGAAGGCCTGCAGCAGATGGATTTGCATATGGTGATGTTATCCAAGCAGTGGGTCAAAGTTGGCTTCAACCCTCATCTGCATATGAAAAGAGAAAAGGGGCGTGCAGGGCATGGCGGCCTTTTGCGCTGCTTGGATGACCCCTAGATCGCATTAAACACCCCCACCCTCCTTTGGTGTGGGGCTCATGTTGGCCATGCCCCATCCCATGAAGCATTCAAGCTGATTTCTTGCAGCAGCTGGGCACTGTAACAGCTCCAGAGCTGCTCTGTAAGGCAAGTAAAAGGGTGTGGGCCCTGCAGCACTACCTGTAGTTTGCATTGTGCATTGGAAGGCACAAAGTAAGCAGACGGGAGGAGAAGTCAGGATAGTGCACAAGGGTATAGAAGGGAGGGGCTCAAGAAAAGAGAAGTGGAAACAGACAGCAAACTAGGCTGGAGAGAGACCTGAGACAAAGAGATCTGAATTATACGAGAGCCGACCAGGGGAAACACAAATTATGCAGTCAAGTTTCCCACATTTGGGGAAATTGCAGGGGCAGCACACCCAGAGTGCAATGGGTGAGCCTTGCCCTGGGAGAAGCACCTTCATGATCATAGTATCTCACCTGGCAGGTAAGTAGGAGTTGGGCTAGAGCTGGGGAGGGTCGCTGCTCGGGCACCCCCCTGTCAAGTGAAGGAGATCCAACTGAGGCAGCACAAAGGAACTCTCGAAAGAAGAACAAGGCTAGAGGAAGATCTGAGACAAAGAAATCTGACTTTTACCAGAGCTGACCAGAGGAAAGCACAAACACAGTCCACCACTACCACAAATAATGCAGTCGAGTTTCCCACATTTGGGGAAATCACAGGGGTCAGCATACCCAGAGTGCAATGAATGAACCGCACCCTGGGAGAACAATCTTCATAACAATGGTATCTCCTATGCAAAATAAGTATGATTTGGGATATGGCTGGGGAGGGCCGCTGCTCAGGCACATCTCTGTCAAGTAAAGGAGATTCAACTGAGGCAGCACAAGGGAACTCTCATCTGGGGACAACAACTGCAGGGAGAACACATATTTTCAGATGAACATGGGAGGGCAGAAGGCTGCCTAATACTGAAGCACCCCCAAACAACAAACCAAATGCAACAACTAGTGCAAGCATTCCTGGGGGAAGGCCTGCAGCAGATAGATTTGCATATGGTGATGTCATCCAAGCAGTGGGTCAAAGTTGGCTTCAACCCTCGTCTGCATATGAAAAGAGAAAAGGGGCGTGCAGGGCATGGTGGCCTTTTGCGGCACTTGGCTGACCCCTAGTTTGCATTAAACACCTCCACCCTCCTTCGGTGTGGGGCTCATGTTGGCTATGCCCCAGCCCCTGAAGCATTCAAGCTGATTTCTTGCAGCAGCTGGGCACTGTAACAGCTCCAGAGCTGCTCTGTAAGGCAAGTAAAAGGGTGTGGGCCCTGCAGCACTACCTGTAGTTCGCATTGTGCGTTGGAAGGCACAAAGTAAGCAGAAAGGAGGAGAAGTCAGGATAGTGCGCAAGGGCATAGAAGGGAGCGGCTCAAGAAAAGAGAAGTGGAAACAGACAGCAAACTAGGCTGGAGAGAGACCTGAGACAAAGATATCTGAATTATACGAGACCTGACCAGGGGAAACACAAATTATGCAGTCAAGTTTCCCACATTTGGGGAAATCGCAGGAGCAGCACACCCAGAGTGCAATGGGTGAGCCTTGCCCTTGGAGAAGCACCTTCATGATCATAGTATCTCACCTGGCAGGTAAGTATGAGTTGGGCTAGAGCTGGGGAGGGTCGCTGCTCGGGCACCCCCCTGTCAAGTGAAGGAGATCCAACTGAGGCAGCACAAAGGAACTCTCGAAAGAAGAACAAGGCTAGAGGAAGATCTGAGACAAAGAAATCTGACTTTTACCAGAGCTGACCAGAGGAAAGCACAAACACAGTCCACCACTACCACAAATAATGCAGTCGAGTTTCCCACATTTGGGGAAATCACAGGGGTCAGCATACCCAGAGTGCAATGAATGAACCGCACCCTGGGAGAACAATCTTCATAACAATGGTATCTCCTATGCAAAATAAGTATGATTTGGGATATGGCTGGGGAGGGCCGCTGCTCAGGCACATCTCTGTCAAGTAAAGGAGATTCAACTGAGGCAGCACAAGGGAACTCTCATCTGGGGACAACAACTGCAGGGAGAACACATATTTTCAGATCAACATGGGAGGGCAGAAGGCTGCCTAATACTGAAGCACCCCCAAACAACAAACCAAATGCAACAACTAGTGCAAGCATTCCTGGGGGAAGGCCTGCAGCAGATAGATTTGCATATGGTGATGTCATCCAAGCAGTGGGTCAAAGTTGGCTTCAACCCTCGTCTGCATATGAAAAGAGAAAAGGGGCGTGCAGGGCATGGTGGCCTTTTGCAGCACTTGGCTGACCCCTAGTTTGCATTAAACACCTCCACCCTCCTTCGGTGTGGGGCTCATGTTGGCTATGCCCCAGCCCCTGAAGCATTCAAGCTGATTTCTTGCAGCAGCTGGGCACTGTAACAGCTCCAGAGCTGCTCTGTAAGGCAAGTAAAAGGGTGTGGGCCCTGCAGCACTACCTGTAGTTCGCATTGTGCGTTGGAAGGCACAAAGTAAGCAGAAAGGAGGAGAAGTCAGGATAGTGCGCAAGGGCATAGAAGGGAGCGGCTCAAGAAAAGAGAAGTGGAAACAGACAGCAAACTAGGCTGGAGAGAGACCTGAGACAAAGAGATCTGAATTATACGAGACCTGACCAGGGGAAACACAAATTATGCAGTCAAGTTTCCCACATTTGGGGAAATCGCAGGGGCAGCACACCCAGAGTGCAATGGGTGAGCCTTGCCCTGGGAGAAGCACCTTCATGATCATAGTATCTCACCTGGCAGGTAAGTAGGAGTTGGGCTAGAGCTGGGGAGGGTCGCTGCTCGGGCACCCCCCTGTCAAGTGAAGGAGATCCAACTGAGGCAGCACAAGGAAACTCTCGAAAGAAGAACAAGGCTAGAGGAAGATCTGAAACAAAGAAATCTGACTTTTACCAGAGATCAGAGGAAAACACAAACACAGTCCCCCACTACCAACAAATAAAGCAGTCACGTTTCCCACATTTGGGGAAATCACAGGGGTCAGCATACCCAGAATGCAATGAATGAACCTCACCCTGGGAGAGTAATCTTCATGACCATGGTATCTCCTATGCAAAATAAGTATGATTTGGGATAGGGCTGGGGAGGGCCGCTGCTCATGCACATCTCTGTCAAGTAAAGGAGATTCAACTGAGGCAGCACAAGGGAACTCTCATCTGGGGACAACAACTGCAGGGAGAACACATATTTTCAGATGAACATGGGAGGGCAGAAGGCTGCCTAATACTGAAGCACCCCCAAACAACAAACCAAATGCAACAACTAGTGCAAGCATTCCTGGGGGAAGTTCTGCAGAAGACGGATTTGCATACGGTGATGTCATCCAAGCAGTGGGTCAAAGTTGGCTTCAACCCTCATCTGCATATGAAAAGAGAAAAGGGGCATGCAGGGCATGGCGGCCTTTTGCGGTGCTTGGATGACCCCTAGTTCGCATTAAACACCTCCACCCTCCTTCGGTGTGGGGCTCATGTTGACTATGCCCCAGCCCCTGAAGCATTCAAGCTGATTTCTTGCAGCAGCTGGGCACTGTAACAGCTCCAGAGCTGCTCTGTAAGGCAAATAAAAGGGTGTGGGCCCTGCAGCACTACCTGTAGTTCGCATTGTGCGTTGGAAGGCACAAAGTAAGCAGACGGGAGAAGTCAGGATAGTGCGCAAGGGCATAGAAGGGAGCGGCTCAAGAAAAGAGAAGTGGAAACAGACAGCAAACTAGGCTGGAGAGAGACCTGAGACAAAGAGATCTGAATTATACGAGAGCCGACCAGGGGAAACACAAATTATGCAGTCAAGTTTCCCACATTTGGGGAAATCGCAGGGGCAGCACAGCCAGAGTGCAATGGGTGAGCCTTGCCCTGGGAGAAGCACCTTCAAGATCATAGTATCTCACCTGGCAGGTAAATAGGAGTTGGGCTAGAGCTGGGGAGGGTCGCTGCTCGGGCACCCCCCTGTCAAGTGAAGGAGATCCAACTGAGGCAGCACAATGGAACTCTCGAAAGAAGAACAAGGCTAGAGGAAGATCTGAGACAAAGAAATCTGACTTTTACCAGAGCTGACCAGCGGAAAACACAAACACAGTCCCCCACTACCACAAATAATGCAGGCGAGTTTCCCACATTTGGGGAAATCACAGGGGTCAGCATACCCAGAATGCAATGAATGAACCTCACCCTGGGTGAACAATCTTCATGACCATGGTGTCTCCTATGCAAAATAAGTATGATTTGGGATAGGGCTGGGGAGGGCCGCTGCTCAGGCACATCTCTGTCAAGTAAAGGAAATTCAACTGAGGCAGCACAAGGGAACTCTCATCTGGGGACAACAACTGCAGGGAGAACACATATTTTCAGATGAACATGGGAGGGCAGAAGGCTGCCTAATACTGAAGCACCCCCAAACAACAAACCAAATGCAACAACTAGTGCAAGCATTCCTGGGGGAAGGCCTGCAGCAGATGGATTTGCATATGGTGATGTTATCCAAGCAGTGGGTCAAAGTTGGCTTCAACCCTCATCTGCATATGAAAAGAGAAAAGGGGCGTGCAGGGCATGGCGGCCTTTTGCGCTGCTTGGATGACCCCTAGATCGCATTAAACACCCCCACCCTCCTTTGGTGTGGGGCTCATGTTGGCCATGCCCCATCCCATGAAGCATTCAAGCTGATTTCTTGCAGCAGCTGGGCACTGTAACAGCTCCAGAGCTGCTCTGTAAGGCAAGTAAAAGGGTGTGGGCCCTGCAGCACTACCTGTAGTTTGCATTGTGCATTGGAAGGCACAAAGTAAGCAGACGGGAGGAGAAGTCAGGATAGTGCACAAGGGTATAGAAGGGAGGGGCTCAAGAAAAGAGAAGTGGAAACAGACAGCAAACTAGGCTGGAGAGAGACCTGAGACAAAGAGATCTGAATTATACGAGAGCCGACCAGGGGAAACACAAATTATGCAGTCAAGTTTCCCACATTTGGGGAAATTGCAGGGGCAGCACACCCAGAGTGCAATGGGTGAGCCTTGCCCTGGGAGAAGCACCTTCATGATCATAGTATCTCACCTGGCAGGTAAGTAGGAGTTGGGCTAGAGCTGGGGAGGGTCGCTGCTCGGGCACCCCCCTGTCAAGTGAAGGAGATCCAACTGAGGCAGCACAAAGGAACTCTCGAAAGAAGAACAAGGCTAGAGGAAGATCTGAGACAAAGAAATCTGACTTTTACCAGAGCTGACCAGAGGAAAGCACAAACACAGTCCACCACTACCACAAATAATGCAGTCGAGTTTCCCACATTTGGGGAAATCACAGGGGTCAGCATACCCAGAGTGCAATGAATGAACCGCACCCTGGGAGAACAATCTTCATAACAATGGTATCTCCTATGCAAAATAAGTATGATTTGGGATATGGCTGGGGAGGGCCGCTGCTCAGGCACATCTCTGTCAAGTAAAGGAGATTCAACTGAGGCAGCACAAGGGAACTCTCATCTGGGGACAACAACTGCAGGGAGAACACATATTTTCAGATGAACATGGGAGGGCAGAAGGCTGCCTAATACTGAAGCACCCCCAAACAACAAACCAAATGCAACAACTAGTGCAAGCATTCCTGGGGGAAGGCCTGCAGCAGATAGATTTGCATATGGTGATGTCATCCAAGCAGTGGGTCAAAGTTGGCTTCAACCCTCGTCTGCATATGAAAAGAGAAAAGGGGCGTGCAGGGCATGGTGGCCTTTTGCGGCACTTGGCTGACCCCTAGTTTGCATTAAACACCTCCACCCTCCTTCGGTGTGGGGCTCATGTTGGATATGCCCCAGCCCCTGAAGCATTCAAGCTGATTTCTTGCAGCAGCTGGGCACTGTAACAGCTCCAGAGCTGCTCTGTAAGGCAAGTAAAAGGGTGTGGGCCCTGCAGCACTACCTGTAGTTCGCATTGTGCGTTGGAAGGCACAAAGTAAGCAGAAAGGAGGAGAAGTCAGGATAGTGCGCAAGGGCATAGAAGGGAGCGGCTCAAGAAAAGAGAAGTGGAAACAGACAGCAAACTAGGCTGGAGAGAGACCTGAGACAAAGATATCTGAATTATACGAGACCTGACCAGGGGAAACACAAATTATGCAGTCAAGTTTCCCACATTTGGGGAAATCGCAGGAGCAGCACACCCAGAGTGCAATGGGTGAGCCTTGCCCTTGGAGAAGCACCTTCATGATCATAGTATCTCACCTGGCAGGTAAGTAGGAGTTGGGCTAGAGCTGGGGAGGGTCGCTGCTCGGGCACCCCCCTGTCAAGTGAAGGAGATCCAACTGAGGCAGCACAAAGGAACTCTCGAAAGAAGAACAAGGCTAGAGGAAGATCTGAGACAAAGAAATCTGACTTTTACCAGAGCTGACCAGAGGAAAGCACAAACACAGTCCACCACTACCACAAATAATGCAGTCGAGTTTCCCACATTTGGGGAAATCACAGGGGTCAGCATACCCAGAGTGCAATGAATGAACCGCACCCTGGGAGAACAATCTTCATAACAATGGTATCTCCTATGCAAAATAAGTATGATTTGGGATATGGCTGGGGAGGGCCGCTGCTCAGGCACATCTCTGTCAAGTAAAGGAGATTCAACTGAGGCAGCACAAGGGAACTCTCATCTGGGGACAACAACTGCAGGGAGAACACATATTTTCAGATGAACATGGGAGGGCAGAAGGCTGCCTAATACTGAAGCACCCCCAAACAACAAACCAAATGCAACAACTAGTGCAAGCATTCCTGGGGGAAGGCCTGCAGCAGATAGATTTGCATATGGTGATGTCATCCAAGCAGTGGGTCAAAGTTGGCTTCAACCCTCGTCTGCATATGAAAAGAGAAAAGGGGCGTGCAGGGCATGGTGGCCTTTTGCAGCACTTGGCTGACCCCTAGTTTGCATTAAACACCTCCACCCTCCTTCGGTGTGGGGCTCATGTTGGCTATGCCCCAGCCCCTGAAGCATTCAAGCTGATTTCTTGCAGCAGCTGGGCACTGTAACAGCTCCAGAGCTGCTCTGTAAGGCAAGTAAAAGGGTGTGGGCCCTGCAGCACTACCTGTAGTTCGCATTGTGCGTTGGAAGGCACAAAGTAAGCAGAAAGGAGGAGAAGTCAGGATAGTGCGCAAGGGCATAGAAGGGAGCGGCTCAAGAAAAGAGAAGTGGAAACAGACAGCAAACTAGGCTGGAGAGAGACCTGAGACAAAGAGATCTGAATTATACGAGACCTGACCAGGGGAAACACAAATTATGCAGTCAAGTTTCCCACATTTGGGGAAATCGCAGGGGCAGCACACCCAGAGTGCAATGGGTGAGCCTTGCCCTGGGAGAAGCACCTTCATGATCATAGTATCTCACCTGGCAGGTAAGTAGGAGTTGGGCTAGAGCTGGGGAGGGTCGCTGCTCGGGCACCCCCCTGTCAAGTGAAGGAGATCCAACTGAGGCAGCACAAGGAAACTCTCGAAAGAAGAACAAGGCTAGAGGAAGATCTGAAACAAAGAAATCTGACTTTTACCAGAGATCAGAGGAAAACACAAACACAGTCCCCCACTACCAACAAATAAAGCAGTCACGTTTCCCACATTTGGGGAAATCACAGGGGTCAGCATACCCAGAATGCAATGAATGAACCTCACCCTGGGAGAGTAATCTTCATGACCATGGTATCTCCTATGCAAAATAAGTATGATTTGGGATAGGGCTGGGGAGGGCCGCTGCTCATGCACATCTCTGTCAAGTAAAGGAGATTCAACTGAGGCAGCACAAGGGAACTCTCATCTGGGGACAACAACTGCAGGGAGAACACATATTTTCAGATGAACATGGGAGGGCAGAAGGCTGCCTAATACTGAAGCACCCCCAAACAACAAACCAAATGCAACAACTAGTGCAAGCATTCCTGGGGGAAGTTCTGCAGAAGACGGATTTGCATACGGTGATGTCATCCAAGCAGTGGGTCAAAGTTGGCTTCAACCCTCATCTGCATATGAAAAGAGAAAAGGGGCGTGCAGGGCATGGCGGCCTTTTGCGGTGCTTGGATGACCCCTAGTTCGCATTAAACACCCCACCCTCCTTTGGTGTGGGGCTCATGTTGGCCATGCCCCATCCCCTGAAGCATTCAAGCTGATTTATTGCAGCAGCTGGGCACTGTAACAGCTCCAGAGCAGCTCTGAACGGCAAGTAAAAGGGTGTGGGCCCTGCAGCACTACCTGTAGTTTGCATTGTGCATTGGAAGGCACAAAGTAAGCAGACGGGAGAAGTCAGGATAGTGCGCAAGGGCATAGAAGGGAGCGGCTCAAGAAAAGAGAAGTTGAAACAGACAGCAAACTAGGCTGGAGAGAGACCTGAGACAAAGAGATCTGAATTATACGAGAGCCGACCAGGGGAAACACAAATTATGCAGTCAAGTTTCCCACATTTGGGGAAATCGCAGGAGCAGCACACCCAGAGTGCAATGGGTGAGCCTTGCCCTGGGAGAAGCACCTACATGATCATAGTATCTCACCTGCCAGGTAAGTAGAAGTTGGGCTAGAGCTGGGGAGGGTCGCTGCTCGGGTACCCCCCTGTCAAGTGAAGGAGATCCAACTGAGGCAGCACAAGGGAACTCTCGAAAGAAGAACAAGGCTAAAGGAAGATCTGAGACAAAGAAATCTGACTTTTACCAGAGCTGACCAGAGGAAAGCACAAACACAGTCCCCCACTACCACAAATAAAGCAGTCGAGTTTCCCACATTTGGGGAAATCACAGGGGTCAGCATACCCAGAATGCAATGAATGAACCTCACCGTGGGAGAACAATCTTCATGACCATGGTATCTCCTATGCAAAATAAGTATGATTTGGGATAGGGCTGGGGAGGGCCGCTGCTCAGGCACATCTCTGTCAAGTAAAGGAGATTCAACTGAGGCAGCACAAGGGAACTCTCATCTGGGGACAACAACTGCAGGGAGAACACATATTTTCAGATGAACATGGGAGGGCAGAAGGCTGCCTAATACTGAAGCACCCCCAAACAACAAACCAAATGCATCAACTAGTGCAAGCATTCCTGGGGGAAGGCCTGCAGCAGATGGATTTGCATACGGTGATGTCATCCAAGCAGTGGGTCAAAGTTGGCTTCAACCCTCGTCTGCATATGAAAAGAGAAAAGGGGCGTGCAGGGCATGGCGGCCTTTTGCGGCGCTTGGATGACCCCTAGTTCGCATTAAACACCTCCACCCTCCTTCGGTGTGGGGCTCATGTTGGCTATGCCCCAGCCCCTGAAGCATTCAAGCTGATTTCTTGCAGCAGCTGGGCACTGTAACAGCTCCAGAGCTGCTCTGTACGGCAAGTAAAAGGGTGTGGGCCCTGCAGCACTACCTGTAGTTTGCATTGTGCATTGGAAGGCACAAAGTAAGCAGACAGGAGGAGAAGTCAGGATAGTGCACAAGGGTATAAAAGGGAGGGGCTCATGAAAAAAGAAGTGGAAACAGACAGCAAACTAGGCTGGAGAGAGACCTGAGACAAAGAGATCTGAATTATACGAGAGCCGACCAGGGGAAACACAAATTATGCAGTCAAGCTTCCCACATTTGGGGAAATCAGAGTGCAATGGGTGAGCCTTGCCCTGGGAGAAGCACCTTCATGATCATAGTATCTCACCTGGCAGGTAAGTAGGAGTTGGGCTAGAGCTGGGGAGGGTCGCTGCTCGGGCACCCCCCTGTCAAGTGAAAGAGATCCAACTGAGGCAGCACAAGGAAACTCTCGAAAGAAGAACAAGGCTAGAGGAAGATCTGAGACAAATAAATCTGACTTTTACCAGAGCTGACCAGAGGAAAGCACAAACACAGTCCCCCACTACCACAAATAATGCAGTCGAGTTTCCCACATTTGGGGAAATCACAGGGGTCAGCATACCAAGAATGCAATGAATGAACCTCACCCTGGGAGAACAATCTTCATGACCATGGTATCTCCTATGCAAAATAAGTATGATTTGGGATAGGGCTGGGGAGGGCCGCTGCTCAGGCACATCTCTGTCAAGTAAAGGAGATTCAACTGAGGCAGCACAAGGGAACTCTCATCTGGGGACAACAACTGCAGGGAGAACACATATTTTCAGATGAACATGGGAGGGCAGAAGGCTGCCTAATACTGAAGCACCCCCAAACAACAAACCAAATGCAACAAATAGTGCAAGCATTCCTGGGGGAAGGCCTGCAGCAGATTGATTTGCATACGGTGATGTCATCCAAGCAGTGGGTCAAAGTTGGCTTCAACCCTCGTCTGCATATGAAAAGAGAAAAGGGGCGTGCAGGGCATGGCGGCCTTTTGCGGTGCTTGGATGACCCCTAGTTCACATTAAACACCTCCACCCTCCTTCGGTGTGGGGCTCATGTTGGCTGTGCCCCAGCCCCTGAAGCATTCAAGCTGATTTCTTGCAGTAGCTGGGCACTGTAACAGCTCCAGAGCTGCTCTGTACGGCAAGTTAAAGGGTGTGGGCCCTACAGCACTACCTGTAGTTTGCATTGTGCATTGGAAGGCACAAAGTAAGCAGACAGGAGGAGAAGTCAGGATAGTGCACAAGGGTATAAAAGGGAGGGGCTCATGAAAAAAGAAGTGGAAACAGACAGCAAACTAGGCTGGAGAGAGACCTGAGACAAAGAGATCTGAATTATACGAGAGCCGACCAGGGGAAACACAAATTATGCAGTCAAGCTTCCCACATTTGGGGAAATCGCAGGGGCACCACACCCAGAGTGCAATGGGTGAGCCTTGCCCTGGGAGAAGATCCTTCATGATCATAGTATCTCACCTGGCAAGTAAGTAGGAGTTGGGCTAGAGCTGGGGAGGGTCGCTGCTCGGGCACCCCCCTGTCAAGTTAAAGAGATCCAACTGAGGCAGCACAAGGGAACTCTCGAAAGAAGAACAAGGCTAGAGGAAGATCTGAGACAAAGAAATCTGACTTTTACCAGAGCTGTCCAGAGGAAAGCACAAACACAGTCCCCCACTACCACAAATAATGCAGTCGAGTTTCCCACATTTGGGGAAATCACAGGGGTCAGCATACCCAGAATGCAATGAATGAACCTCACCCTGGGAGAACAATCTTCATGACCATGGTATCGCCTATGCAAAATAAGTATGATTTGGGATAGGGTTGGGGAGGGCCGCTGCTCAGGCACATCTCTGTCAAGTAAAGGAGATTCAACTGAGGCAGCACAAGGGAACTCTCATCTGGGGACAACAACTGCAGGGAGAACACATATTTTCAGATAAACATGGGAGGGCAGAAGGCTGCCTAATACTGAAGCAACCCCAAACAACAAACCAAATGCAACAACTAGTACAAGCATTCCTGGGGGAAGGCCAGCAGCAGATGGATTTGCATATAGTGATGTCATCCAAGCAGTGGGTCAAAGTTGGCTTCAACCCTCGTCTGCATAAGAAAAGAGAAAAGGGGCGTGCAGGGCATGGCGGCCTTTTGCGGCGCTTGGATGACCCCTAGTTCGCATTAAACACCTCCACCCTCCTTCGGTGTGGGGCTCATGTTGGCTATGCCCCAGCCCCTGAAGCATTCAAGCTGATTTCTTGCAGCAGCTGGGCACTGTAACAGCTCCAGAGCTGCTCTGAACGGCAAGTAAAAGGGTGTGGGCCCTGCAGCACTACCTGTAGTTTGCATTGTGCATTGGAAGGCACAAAGTAAGCAGACGGGAGAAGTCAGGATAGTGCGCAAGGGCATAGAAGGGAGCGGCTCAAGAAAAGAGAAGTTGAAACAGACAGCAAACTAGGCTGGAGAGAGACCTGAGACAAAGAGATCTGAATTATACGAGAGCCGACCAGGGGAAACACAAATTATGCAGTCAAGTTTCCCACATTTGGGGAAATCGCAGGAGCAGCACACCCAGAGTGCAATGGGTGAGCCTTGCCCTGGGAGAAGCACCTACATGATCATAGTATCTCACCTGCCAGGTAAGTAGAAGTTGGGCTAGAGCTGGGGAGGGTCGCTGCTCGGGTACCCCCCTGTCAAGTGAAGGAGATTCAACTGAGGCAGCACAAGGGAACTCTCGAAAGAAGAACAAGGCTAGAGGAAGATCTGAGACAAATAAATCTGACTTTTACCAGAGCTGACCAGAGGAAAGCACAAACACAGTCCCCCACTACCACAAATAATGCAGTCGAGTTTCCCACATTTGGGGAAATCACAGGGGTCAGCATACCCAGAATGCAATGAATGAACCTCACCCTGGGAGAACAATCTTCATGACCATGGTATCTCCTATGCAAAATAAGTATGATTTGGGATAGGGCTGGGGAGGGCCGCTGCTCAGGCACATCTCTGTCAAGTAAAGGAGATTCAACTGAGGCAGCACAAGGGAACTCTCATCTGGGGACAACAACTGCAGGGAGAACACATATTTTCAGATGAACATGGGAGGGCAGAAGGCTGCCTAATAATGAAGCACCCCCAAACAACAAACCAAATGCAACAACTAGTGCAAGCATTCCTGGGGGAAGGCCTGCAGCAGATGGATTTGCATACGGTGATGTCATCCAAGCAGTGGGTCAAAGTTGGCTTCAACCCTCGTCTGCATATGAAAAGAGAAAAGGGGCGTGCAGGGCATAGCGGCCTTTTGCGGCGCTTGGATGACCCCTAGTTCGCATTAAACACCTCCACCCTCCTTCGGTGTGGGGCTCATGTTGGCTATGCCCCAGCCCCTGAAGCATTCAAGCTGATTTCTTGCAGCAGCTGGGCACTGTAACAGCTCCAGAGCTGCTCTGTACGGCAAGTAAAAGGGAGTGGGCCCTGCAGCACTACCTGTAGTTTGCATTGTGCATTGGAAGGCACAAAATAAGCAGACAAGAGGAGAAGTCAGGATAGTGCACAAGGGTATAAAAGGGAGGGGCTCATGAAAAAAGAAGTGGAAACAGACAGCAAACTAGGCTGGAGAGAGACCTGAGACAAAGAGATCTGAATTATACGAGAGCCGACCAGGGGAAACACAAATTATGCAGTCAAGCTTCCCACATTTGGGGAAATCGCAGGGGCACCACACCCAGAGTGCAATGGGTGAGCCTTGCCCTGGGAGAAGCACCTTCATGATCATAGTATCTCACCTGGCAGGTAAGTAGGAGTTGGGCTAGAGCTGGGGAGGGTCGCTACTCGGGCACCCCCCTGTCAAGTGAAAGAGATCCAACTGAGGCAGCACAAGGGAACTCTCGAAAGAAGAACAAGGCTAGAGGAAGATCTGAGACAAATAAATCTGACTTTTACCAGAGCTGACTAGAGGAAAGCACAAACACAGTCCCCCACTACCACAAATAATGCAGTCGAGTTTCCCACATTTGGGGAAATCACAGGGGTCAGCATACCCAGAATGCAATGAATGAACCTCACCCTGGGAGAACAATCTTCATGACCATGGTATCGCCTATGCAAAATAAGTATGATTTGGGATAAGGCTGGGGAGGGCCGCTGCTCAGGCACATCTCTGTCAAGTAAAGGAGATTCAGCTGAGGCAGCACAAGGGAACTCTCATCTGGGGACAACAACTGCAGGGAGAACACATATTTTCAGATAAAAATCTTGGTCATGCTCTGGTTTCTCTTCAGAACGAACAAATCTTTCGCCTCTTACTAAAGATTTCCGTGGAGAGGAGCAAAACCGAGTTTTATCTCAATTTTTGCATGCCCCATCTTTTTGGGGTTTCTTTTACCGGTTTAAAGATAGAATGAGTGTGCTTTAATGTAAGCTCATTTGCATAGAAATGACAGTAAATGTTTATTTATGTTCAAACAGAACTTTCTTGACCATGCTACTTGCTTTAAAGATCTGGGAGCACATGGAATACAGTACAAACCATGCTTATAGCAAGGAGAAGCCAGGTGAGAAATCTGCTTTCTTTCAAATTGGGCGCTCACTTTGATCTGAATGAGGACTGCTGGCACAGCACTCAGGCGACAGGTGGAATCTTGGTCATGCTCTGGTTTCTCTTCAGAATGAACAAATCTTTCGCCTTTTATTAAAGATTATCCGTGGAGAGGAGCAAAACTGAGTTTTATCTCAATTTTTGCATGCCCCATATTATTGGGGTTTCTTTTATCAGTTTAAAGACAGAACAAGTGTGCTTTCTTGTTAGCTTTAATGTAAGTTTATTTGCATAACAATGACAATAAATGTCTGTTTCTTTTCAAGCAGAACTTTCTTGACCATACTAATTGCTTGAAAGATCTGGGAGCACATGGAAAAGAGTACAAACCATGTTTATAGCAAGGGGAAGCCTGGTGAGAAATCTGCTTTCTTTCTTTCAAATTGGGTGCTCACTTTGAGCTGAATGAGGACTGCTGGCATGGCACTCAGGCGACAGGTGGAATCTTGGTCATGCTCTGGTTTCTCTTCAGAACGAACAAATCTTTCGCCTTTTACTAAAGATTTCCGTGGAGAGGAGCAAAACTGAGTTTTATCTCAATTTTTGCATGCCCCATATCATACCTCCCAACTGTCCCGATTTTCGCGGGACAGTCCCGTTTTTTGGGGACTGTCCCGCTGTCCCACCTGCGGGCCGCAGTGTCCCGCGGTGGGGAGGACAGTTGGGAGGCTCTGTCTGTCGCTGCCCTGCTTAGCAGAGCAGCGGTGAATAGTCGCTGTGCGCACAGCGTCTATTCACTGAAGTCAGAGGGAGAGGTGGCATGCCAGCGGCTCACAGAGCGCTGGGCATGCCCCCTCAGTGCCGAAAACGGGGGCGTGACTCGCGATCGCGGGTCCTCCCGCGAAGCCATGCCCCTTTTTACTTAGGCCACGCCCTTTTTGGGAGCGCGTGCGACTTCGCCGCGCGTGTGTCCCTCTTTGCGAGCCGACAAAGTTGGGAGGTATGCCCATATTATTGGGGTTTCTTTTATCAGTTTAAAGACAGAACGAGTGTGCTTTCTGGTTAGCTTTAATGTAAGTTTATTTGCATAACAATGACAGTAAATGTTTGTTTCTTTTCAAACAGAACTTTCTTGACCATGCTACTTGCTTGAAAGATCTGGGAGCACATGGAAAACAGTACAAACCATGCAGTATCACAAGAGCCTTTATTTGATCTTTCATGAAGATAGAGCAGAATTGAGGACACGTCAACAATTTCTGCCGAAGGTGGTTCATCTTTCCACATGGTGCCTTTGGCCACTGACACCTTCGTTGAGTCAAAGTCTCTGGCTGTGGTCAGAACTTTGAAAATTTATGTCACCAGAACGGTTCAGATTAGGAAAACAGAGGCTCTGTTTGTCCTGTATGCTCCCAACAGGATTGGGTGTCCTGCTTCCATGTAGACCATTATGCGCTGGATCTGTGGTAAGATTCAGCATGCTCATTCCATGGCAGGATTGCCGTTACTGAATTAGGTGAAGACCCATTCTACTAGAAAGGTGGGTTCATCCTGGGCAGCTGGTCGGGGAGTCTCGGCATTGCAACTTTGCCGAGCAGCTATTTAGTAAACACTTTTGCTAAGTTTTACAAGTTTGATACCTTGGCCGATGATAACTTCAAGTTGGGTAATTCGGTGCTGCAGAGTCGTACGCACTCTTCCACCCGTTCAAGAGCTTTGGTATAACCCCATGGTTCTTAATGTGACCCCAGCATCCTCTAGGTCGTATGAGAAAATAGGATTTTAATACCTACCGGTAAATCCTTTTCTCTTAGTCTGTAGAGGATGCTGGGCACCCGTCCCAGTCCATACTGTGTCTGCAGTTATTACTTGTGGTTATACACATGTTGTGTTATGGTTCTGGTCAGCTTTTTGCTGCAATTATTCATGCCGTTGGCTTGTGTTCTGTTGAATGCCACGTTCTGCGGCATGCTTAAGGTGTCAGCTGGTAAGATGCTCACCTTAGTTTAACAATAAATCCTTTCCTCGAAATGTCCGTCTCCATGGGCACAGTTCCTATAACTGGAGTCTGGAGGAGGGGCATAGAGGGAGGAGCCAGTTCACACCCTTTGATAGTCTTAAAGTGCCCATGTCTCTTGCGGATCCCGTCTATACCCCATGGTTCTTAATGTGACCCCAGCATCCTCTACGGACTAAGAGAAAAGGATGCCCTTGCGCACTATCCTGACTTCTCCTCCCGTCTGCTTACTTTGTGCCTTCCAACGCACAATGCAAACTACAGGTGGTGCTGCAGGGCCCACACCCTTTTACTTGCCTTACAGAACAGCTCTGGAGCTGTTACAGTGCCCAGCTGCTGCAAGAAATCAGCTTGAATGCTTCAGGGGATGGGGCATGGCCAACATGAGCCCCACACCAAAGGAGGGTGGGGGTGTTTAATGAGAACTAGGGGTCATCCAAGCACTGCAAAAGGCCGCCATGCCCTGCACGCCCCTTTTCTCTTTTCATATGCAGATGAGGGTTCCAGCCAACTTTGGCCCACTGCTTGAATAACATCACTGTATGCAAATCCGTCTGCTGCAGACCTTCCCCCAGGAAGGCTTGTACTAGATGTTGCATATGGTTTGATATTTGATGGTGCTTCAGTATTAGGCAGCCTTCCGCCCTCCCATGTTCATCTGAAAAGATGTGGTCTCCCTGCAGTTGTTGTCCCCAGACGAGAGTTCCCTTGTGCTTCCTCAGTTGAATCTCCTTAACTTGACGGGGGAGGGGCTGCCCGAGCAGCCACCCTCCCCAGCCCTATCCCAACTCATACTTATTTTGCATATGTGATCTCTTGATCATGAAGATTGTTCTCACAGGGTGAGGTTCATCCATTATATTTTAAAATAGGAAGGTACAAATTACATATTTGAATTGCATTTATGTGCTGGATTCAAATGTCCCCCCCCCCCCCTTCCTTTCTCAATTGTGCCCGTCAGCAGCTATTCTAAGGTTGCTGCCAATGGGTGTGACACATTAATTTCTTCTGTGGGGTACACTGGACTCCACAAGGATTCACATTGGGGTGTACAGTAGGATCTTGATCTGAGGCACCAACCGGCTCAAAGCTTTTGACTGTTCCCAAGATGCTCAGTGCATTCTCCTCTATAACCCCGCTTCCATGAACAGGGAGCTCAGTTTGTAGTTGGTGCCTTCAGTAGCAGGCCACTTAACAGGGGCCTGCCTCAGGCAGCCTATTCTTAGCTATAAATTTTGACAAGAAAAGAAGAACTTGTTTTATGAGAATCTACAAGGGCTGCAGCAGGCTAGGTCTAATAGACATCTTTACTGCAGCTTCATCACTCCCAGCGGCGCTGTATACTCCCGTGCCCTGGTTGCTGGGTCACTGCAGCGGAGGGTCCGGTTTCATCCTAAGGTCAGTCACACACACACCACCCTTCCGGATCACGAGGCCGCTGATGAAGGGGAGCGTGGCCGTAGGGGGTGGACCGTGTGCGCACTGGCGTGGACACTGATTACTGGGCAGCCGCTCCACTAGCCACCAGGTACAGTTAAGGAGCACAGGTCTGGGGGTTTTTCTCCTATATTAACCCAATTTTGTACTGCCCGCAGCGCATTGTGATAGGTAATAGGGCCTGATTCAGGTTGGATTGCAATCACAATAAGCGATCCAACTGCAAAAATTGCTAAGAGCATACGCATGTGCCTGCATTTTCTGCGGCACCCCGCAGAGAATGCGATCGCCTCTGCCTGTCAATCGGGGCGGGGGGGGATAGGTGGGTCAGCAACACTCCATTTCCAAGTCAGGGATGGAGCGGTGCGGGGGCAAGGCTTCAAAATGGGGTCTGCAACGGAGTAGACACAGGGGGCGTGGTCACAGCGGCTGTATGACATCACATTCAGCCGCTGTGATCACAAAAATGGTGGCGGCTTCCTGCGCGCACATACAGTCTGCACCAGCAGGAGGCTACACCATTTTTTATGATCACGCTGAACTGCAGTGCGACTGCAATTACAGCATGGTCAAGAAGGGAGGCGTCATGCTGGGTGGCCATGCCCTTTCACTGTGCAGGAGCCAGCACCGCTCACACACTAGTCCCCGGGTGCAGCCCCCAACCCCCGGGACACCCGGAGCAACAAAATGTAGATTCAGGCCACCAGGCCACGCCCCTACCTATGAAACCATGCCTCCTTTTTACCATTGCGCTGCTTATCTGCGCGCACTGCATTACAATCTCCCTCGCCACCTCTCTGGGTGTCACCAGTGATAGTGACACCTCTGCCATGCTTGTAGCAGCTGGTCCTAAGATCTACGCCTCAAGCCCTGAGTGTTTGCCCTTGTGACTTGTTGATCATCATAGCGAAGCAGATGCTTACAGAAAACTGCAGGGGCTTAGATTGAAAATAAAAAAATTGATTGGTATAAGGTAGAGAGGAGCGGGTTCGGTTCTCCGAGAACCGAATTCCCCACGAACTCCACGTTGTTTACACTGGTCCGAGGCAGGCTCGGTTGTTCCCGCCTGACTCGCAAAACCTGAACAAGGGAAAATGTCATCATCCCGCTGTCGGATTCTCGCGAGATTCGGATTCCATATAAAGAGCTGCGCGTTGCCGCCATTTTTACTCGTGCATTGAAGAGAGAGCGGAATGGACGTGGCTATGTTCTCTCAGTGGAAATCTCAATATCAGTGCTCAGTATCAGTGGTTACTTATTGCTGCTCAGTAATACTAGTAGTGTGTCTCTCCTGCTCAGTGTCAGTTCTCAGTAGTATCCTCATCAGTGCTCAGTATCACTGCTCATTGTCTTGTGCTGCATTGTGGTGCTCAGCATACTACAGTACATTACTAATAGTCCAGTGCTGCATCTTGCTGCTCAGTGTCAGTTCTAGTATCCTCATCAGTGCTCACTATCACTGTTCATTGCATTTTGGTTTTCTGTATACTACAGTAACATAGTAATATAGTAACATATAGTAACATAGTTTTTGAGGTTGAATAGAGGCAAATTGCCCATCGTGTTCAACCTGTTTTAAGTTGTGATGATTCTACATACTTGCTGAATAATGTTTTATGACTAGTTAGCTACTATAACTCATGTTACCCCCGGATTAACCATGTTGATATTTTAAGTATTATAACCTTAGATAGCTTTTTCATTCAGAAATGTATCCATTCCTTTTTTAAATCCAATTACAGAGTCCGCCATTACCACCTTCCCTGGCAGGGAATTCCACATCCTGATTGCCCTAACAGTGAAGATCATAGTATCTCACCTGGCAGGTAAGTAGGAGTTGGGCTAGAGCTGTGGAGGATTGCTGCTCGGGCACCCCCTGTCAAGTGAAGGAGATCCAACTGAGGCAGCACAAGGGAACTCTCGAAAGAAGAACAAGGCTAGAGGAAGATCTGAGACAAAGAAATCTGACTTTTACCAGAGCTGACCAGAGGAAAGCACAAACACAGTCCCCCACTACCACAAATAATGCAGTCGAGTTTCCCACATTGGGGAAATCACAGGGGTCAGCATACCCAGAATGCAATGAATGAACCTCACCCTGGGAGAACAATCTTCATGACCATGGTATCTCCTATGCAAAATAAGTATGATTTGGGATAGGGCTGGGGAGGGCCGCTGCTCAGGCACATCTCTGTCAAGTAAAGGAGATTCAACTGAGGCAGCACAAGGGAACTCTCATCTGGGGACAACAACTGCAGGGAGAACACATATTTTCAGATGAAAATCTTGGTCATGCTCTGGTTTCTCTTCAGAACGAACAAATCTTTCGCCTTTTACTAAAGATTTCCGTGGAGAGGAGCAAAACTGAGTTTTACCTCAATTTTTGCATGCCCCATCTTTTTGGATTTTCTTTTATCGGTTTAAAGATAGAATGAGTGTGCTTTAATGAAAGCTCATTTGCATAGAAATTACAGTAAATGTTTGTTTCTTTTCAAACAGAACTTTCTTGACCATGCTACTTGCTTGAAAGATCTGGGAGCACATGGAATACAGTACAAACCATGCTTATAGCAAGGAGAAGCCAGGTGAGAAATCTGCTTTCTTTCAAATTGGGCGCTCACTTTGATCTGAATGAGGACTGCTGGCATGGCACTCAGGCGACAGGGGGAATCTTGGTCATGCTCTGGTTTCTCTTCAGAATGAACAAATCTTTCGCCATTTATTAAAGATTTCCGTGGAGAGGAGCAAAACTGAGTTTTATCTCAATTTTTGCATGCCCCATATTATTGGGGTTTCTTTTATCAGTTTAAGGACAGAATGAGTATGCTTTCTTGTTGGCTTTAATGTAAGTTTATTTGTATAACAATGACAGTAAATGTCTGTTTCTTTTCAAACAGAACTTTCTTGACCATGCTACTTGCTTGAAAGATCTGGGAGCACATGGAAAAGAGTACAAACCATGCTTATAGCAAGGGGAAGCCTGGTGAGAAATCTGCTTTCTTTCTTTCAAATTGGGTGCTCACTTTGAGCTGAATGAGGACTGCTGGCATGGCACTCAGGCGACAGGTGGAATCTTGGTCATGCTCTGGTTTCTCTTCAGAACGAACAAATCTTTCGCCTTTTACTAAAGATTTCCGTGGAGAGGAGCAAAACTGAGTTTTATCTCAAATTTTGCATTCCCCATCTTATTGGGGTTTTATTTTATCTGTTTAAAGATAGAACGAGTGTGCTTTAATGTAAGCTCATTTGCATAGAAATGACAGTAAATGTTTGTTTCTTTTCAAACAGAACTTTCTTGACTATACTAATTGCTTGAAAGATCTGGGAACACATGGAAAAGAGTACAAACCATGTTTATAGCTAGGGGAAGCCTGGTGAGAAATCTGCTATCTTTCTTTCAAATTGGGTGCTCACTTTGAGCTCAATGAGAACTGCTGGCATGGCACTCAGGCGACAGGTGGAATCTTGGTCATGCTCTGGTTTCTCTTCAGAACTAACAAATATTTCGCCTTTTATTAAAGATTTCCGTGGAGAGGAGCAAAACTGAGTTTTATCTCAATTTTTGCATGCCCCATATTATTGGGGTTTCTTTTATCAGTTTAAAGACAGAACGAGTGTGCTTTCTTGTTAGCTTTAATGTAAGTTGCCATAGATGCAGTGAAACACACGTGTAGGGCACGGCGTGTCCGCGTGTATTTGACTCATGTGAAATGTTATAAAACAAAAATATATGATTATGATGTTAGCTGTTAGTCTCCACTAATAGGGAATAGAAGCTGAGCTATAAGAAAGGAATACACTAGATATGATGTCACTTAGCAGATACAATGTCTAAAGTGCATACAGATAGCTACTAATAACTCTTGATAAGAAAGTATATCAGTGTGGGTATATTTATATGATGGGATATTGGGACTAGTGAATATATATCACTCCTGCTGTCCAGATTGGCAATAACCAGACAATTATGATAAGAGTAGAGATGTCACATGGGCTGCTATAGATATTAATTTAATGCTGTATGTGTCATTTGTTACAAATGGATACATTTTCTATGAGTCAGCCTAGCAGCTGCATGTTCTAACAGAACACTATCCTCACACAGAATCTGCTAACCTTGAGATAACTAAATGACAGTGTGTAACAGTCTCTTTACTATAAGACTGTTACAAAGTAATATATATATTTGAAGTCAGTCTAGCAGCTGTGTGTTCCAGCAGTTTATAAGACAAAGAAAATCTCCTATTGTGGAATCTAGACACATGGGACTGCTGGCCTGTGTCATACTATTTCTATGTAATACCAGTAACATGTATATAACTGTTACATAATTGTTACAAATGGATAAATCTTTGAGTCAGCCTAGCAGCTGCATGTCCTAACAGGACACCATAAATCCTTTACAGTGTAACAAATTGATTGGTAACACTTAAAGGCTGGAGAGCAGTTATATGCCTTACTAGCATACTCAATATACCACATTATTACACCAGTTACCACGATTATTGACAGCGCATTTGATATATTATATTACCCTCACACTGAGTCTGTTTACCTTTAGATAACTAAGTGACCGAATATGTAACAGTTTCTCTATCATAAGACTGTTACAAAGTGAGATAGATATATTTGGAAGTCAGTCAAACAGCTGTGTGTTTCAGCGGTTTATAAGAAAATTCCTCATTGTGGAATCTGGACCACTAAGGGTTATTATATATATAGCACATGGAATTGCCACATCTCCCTATATGATAATTTCATTACACTGTAACATAATAAGAATTAACTCTTTAACAGTGTAAATAGAGAGTAATGAATCTCTGACACATGGAATATATTATTTCTTAGATGAATTGGATAAACCATTATGACAGACACTTTGCTTCCTAATAAGAATTGAGGTGGCTATACCTCTAAGGAAAGCATTATTGCCTACGCCTAGATCAGATTAAATAAGATCTGGCTGAATATATGAAGGAAGGTTGCTATTTATATGAGAGTTGGAATTGCTATATTCCTTAAGGCAACCCCACCGATTGATATATGTTGTCAATTAAGTATATCTGAACGGCTTTATCTGGACCAGATTTAATAAGATCTGGCTGATTATATGAAGGAGGGCTGCTATTTATATTGGAATTGCCATATTCCTTAAGGCAACCGCACCTGTTGGTATATCTCGCCAATTAACTATATCTAAACAGCTAAATTAAAGCTATTCATCATTTTTTTAGTTTGGATATTAATAAATATGATCTTTCCATGATGCATAGAGATTTCCCTATCAAGTGATTCCTTATCCGATATAGAAAGCTATCCCCCTGTGGTATTGAATTTAGGAATATAGTCTTAGGGGACACAGAGAAATAAGTGATCCCCATCTACCTAAGCACCCCACAAATTGGAGGTTAGCTTACCGGTTATACTCAATCACCCCCACAAATTCGCCAATGGGGATGGCTTCCCGGGAGGTAACCCCTATTGAGTGAAGGGAGTATATAGGATACGACCCAGTGGTACCTGACGACATAGATACTAACAGCTATTTAATAACATTACGCTAGAAAGTGATTATTAGCAACATATATATCTATATAAACAACCCCGCCAGGGTTGTGCCTTCAAAAATAATCACACACGGACACGCTTTTTAAACCTTTTTTTCACATCTCTTTATTCTTCTTATGCACATGTATGTTAGTTCTGTGATTTTAACCTTTATGTTTCACTGCAGTTTGGGATAATAATATTAATATTTATCCAATTTTAATACATACTTAATAAAGGTTATATTTTATGATTCATTCATTCTGTCCAGTGCGTCAACAGTGCAGATTTCTTCTTGTTTTTTCTCCCAAATTCTATAACAATGACAGTAAATGTTGTTTCTTTTCAAACAGAACTTTCTTGACCATGCTACTTGCTTGAAAGATCTGGGAGCACATGGAAAACAGTACAAACCATGCAGTATCACAAGAGCCTTTATTTGATCTTTCATGAAGATAGAGCAGAATTGAGGACACGTCAACAATTTCTGCCGAAGGTGGTTCATCTTTCCACATGGTGCCTTTGGCCACTGACACCTTCGTTGAGTCAAAGTCTCTGGCTGTGGTCAGAACTTTGAAAATTTATGTCACCAGAACGGTTCAGATTAGGAAAACAGAGGCTCTGTTTGTCCTGTATGCTCCCAACAGGATTGGGTGTCCTGCTTCCATGTAGACCATTATGCGCTGGATCTGTGGTAAGATTCAGCATGCTCATTCCATGGCAGGATTGCCGTTACTGAATTAGGTGAAGACCCATTCTACTAGAAAGGTGGGTTCATCCTGGGCAGCTGGTCGGGGAGTCTCGGCATTGCAACTTTGCCGAGCAGCTATTTAGTAAACACTTTTGCTAAGTTTTACAAGTTTGATACCTTGGCTGATGATAACCTCAAGTTGGGTCATTCGGTGCTGCAGAGTCGTACGCACTCTCCCACCCGTTCAAGAGCTTTGGTATAACCCCATGGTTCTTAATGTGACCCCAGCATCCTCTAGGTCGTATGAGAAAATAGGATTTTAATACCTACCGGTAAATCCTTTTCTCTTAGTCCGTAGAGGATGCTGGGCACCCGTCCCAGTCCATACTGTGTCTGCAGTTATTACTTGTGGTTATACACATGTTATGTTATGGTTCTGGTCAGCTTTTTGCTGCAATTGTTCATGCCGTTGGCTTGTGTTCTGTTGAATGCCACGTTCTGCGGCATGCTTAAGGTGTGAGCTGGTAAGATGCTCACCTTAGTTTAACAATAAATCCTTTCCTCGAAATGTCCGTCTCCCTGGGCACAGTTCCTATAACTGGAGTCTGGAGGAGGGGCATAGAGGGAGGAGCCAGTTCACACCCTTTGAAAGTCTTAAAGTGCCCATGTCTCTTGCGGATCCCGTCTATACCCCATGGTTCTTAATGTGACCCCAGCATCCTCTACGGACTAAGAGAAAAGGATGCCCTTGCGCACTATCCTGACTTCTCCTCCCGTCTGCTTACTTTGTGCCTTCCAACGCACAATGCGAACTACAGGTGGTGCTGCAGGGCCCACACCCTTTTACTTGCCTTACAGAACAGCTCTGGAGCTGTTACAGTGCCCAGCTGCTGCAAGAAATCAGCTTGAATGCTTCAGGGGATGGGGCATGGCCAACATGAGCCCCACACCAAAGGAGGGTGGGGGTGTTTAATGCGAACTAGGGGTCATCCAAGCACCGCAAAAGGCCGCCATGCCCTGCATGCCCCTTTTCTCTTTTCATATGCAGATGAGGGTTCCAGCCAACTTTGGCCCACATCTTGGATGACATCACCGTATGCAAATCCGTCTTCTGCAGACCTTCCCCCAGGAATGCTTGTACTAGTTGTTGCATATGGTTTGATATTTGATGGTGCTTCAATATTAGGCAGCCTTCCACCCTCCCATGTTCATCTGAACAGATGTGGTCTCCCTGCAGTTGTTGTCCCAAGACGAGAGTTCCCTTGTGCGTCCTCAGTTGAATCTCCTTAACTTGACGGGGGAGGGGCTGCCCGAGCAGCCACCCTCCCCAGCCCTATCCCAACTCATACTTATTTTGCATATGAGATCTCTTGATCATGAAGATTGTTCTCACAGGGTGAGGTTCATCCATTATATTTTAAAATAGGAAGGTACAAATTACATATTTGAATTGCATCTATGTGCTGGATTCAAATGTCCCCCCCCCCCCCTTCCTTTCTCAATTGTGCCCGTCAGCAGCTATTCTAAGGTTGCTGCCAATGGGTGTGACACATTAATTTCTTCTGTGGGGTACACTGGACTCCACAAGGATTCACATTGGGGTGTAGAGTAGGATCTTGATCTGAGGCACCAACCGGCTCAAAGCTTTTGACTGTTCCCAAGATGCTCAGCGCATCCTCCTCTATAACCCCGCTTCCATGAACAGGGAGCTCAGTTTGTAGTTGGTGCCTTCAGTAGCAGGCCACTTAACAGGGGCCTGCCTCAGGCAGCCTATTCTTAGCTATTAATTTTGACAAGAAAAGAAGAACTTGTTTTATGAGAATCTACAAGGGCTGCAGCAGGCTAGGTCTAATAGACATCTTTACTGCAGCTTCATCACTCCCAGCGGCGCTGTATACTCCCGTGCCCTGTGTCAAAGTCAGAAAAATGTCTCAATGCACGTTGCCATATTTGCACCGCACACTGGTCCGCGCTGCGCGTGCGTACGCTCTCCCGTGGAGGCGCATACCCGCAATAGCGTACACTCGCAGGCGCGGTATGCGCATTTACGGTAGAGTTTACGTAGTCGTAGCGTGCGACTCATTCGTTACATATTTTCACAATTAATGTAGTTTATAGATCATGGTCCCTTTGATAGATTCTGAAAGTTTGGTTAAAATACAATGTCCCAGAGCTGAGGAATCCCTCTTTATATCGTACGAAGGGTCTAACAGGAATCATACAGCAGTGTTTGGTACCCATCGGAAGAGTATTTAATTAGCAATATTCCGGTGTTGGTTTGGAGCGTATTAATCGCTCGTGCGAATAGTTATGGACATAAGAAGTTTATGTCCATTTCTATTATTTACTCATACTCAGGTATGCGGCGGGAAACCCAGTTTCCCACCCACCTGAGCTGTTGGAAATCGTCACAGCCCACCTGTATGAATCACCCTATGACCTTTTGTTATGATGCAGGGCCGAATTCCTTCGGCCAATGGACAATGGGATTGTAGGACCATGAGATTGCATTGTGTGTGGGGTATAAATAGGCAGGCCGACCACATCCAGCTCTCACTCTCTCATCAACGGTTATCTGCTGATAGCCGGGAGCTGGATATCGAGGCGCAGGCGATCATACCCTTTGTGCGTAAGTTTCTCTCCGTAATCATTGTCTTTCTGTGAGCCAATTTCTCTCTCTCTCTCTATCTCTCTCTCTCTTCTTTTCTCTTATATCTCTCATAGTATTATAGTATTGTACTGTATTGCATTTAGGTCAGTGTAGTATTGTCTTTTTGTATTTATTGTTTAGTTCTGTGGTTAGGAAGTCCTTGTTATATTGTAGTGTATCATTTGTACTGTTATCCCCTTTTACAAGTATATTAGATATAATACAGTTAATAGGCTTTGGAACCTAAACCAGTATCTGTGTATTTTCTATAGTGTTAAGTGTTCACTTGAGCGTCGGTGACGCTCAAGCAGCTTTGTAGTTAGTCAGGTTACACAAGGTTGCATTTACACCCTGTACTCACATTAAGGTATTCAGTGTATTTCATTGGTATAAGGTTTTAACATAAAGGTATAGTGTTGTGAGCGTCTGCATCGCTGGTGACCTCCTCGTGGTCTCGAGCGTAAGCTACGCCATAGCGAATCATTCCCCTAGACATAGCCAATAACGTGTCCTGTGATCACTGGGCCGCGAGCGAACGTGACGCTTGAGCGTCTCGCCTACGGCTGAGCGATCGCTACGTCAATAGCGTACCATTACGGTACTTCTTAAGTAAACAGCGTACAGTGTTCTTAGCTTCATAAAGGGTTGTTTATACGACAAGGAATTTAGCATTGTCAATTGGGGGCTCGTCCGGGCACTGGATTAATGGCAAACGTAGCTCCAGTAGTTGTGCAAGTAAAAGATGGTAGGATAGCTCCAAAAATCCCACAGTATCCTCTGAAGCCAGAGGTGGAGTTAGGAGTTTTTCCCGTAATAGAGCGCTTGCTACAACAGGGCATTCTAGTAAGAACGTCCAGCACAGCAAATAGTCCCATCTTCCCTGTTAAAAAGAGTGGGGGGAGGGGTTACAGGCTAGTGCAGGATCTAAGGGGGATTAACAAAATAGTTGAGAGTCAGTTCCCCGTAGTGCCTAATCCAGCTGTCATCCTAATGCAAATTCCTCCCACTGCCAAATTTTTCACTGTTATTGACCTCTGCTCCGCTTTCTTTTCGGTACCTCTGCACCCTGACAGCCAATATTTGTTTGCATTCACATACAGAGGAGTCCAATACACGTGGACTCGGTTACCCCAAGGTTTCATAGACAGTCCAAGTATATTTTCTCAGGCTTTGCATGATTGTTTACAGTCTTTCCAACCAGACAGTGGATCAGTATTGATACAGTATGTGGACGATTTATTACTGTGTTCAGATTCACTGGAAGCATCTCTGAAGGATACGAAACAGCTCCTGTTTCATCTTTCAGACACAGGTCACAAGGTTTCCAAAGACAAGTTGCAATTATGCCAAGCTAAGGTAAAATATTTGGGACACTGTCTAACACAAGGACTGAGACACCTGACCGCTGATAGAATCCAAGCCATTAGAGACATGACACTGCCACAAACCCAGCAACAGATCAGGACGTTTTTAGGAATGTGTGGGTATTGCCGTAATTGGATCCCAGGGTTTTCCATATTGGCGCTACCTTTGCAGGAAATGGTCTCTTCAAACAAACCTGATCGGATTTCGCATACAGACGAATCTGAAACAGCATTTGAGAGACTCAAACAGTGCCTAACGCAGGCACCAGCACTAGGTATGCCAGACTATGGGAAACCCTTTGAACTATACGGAACAGAAAGTGCTGGGTGCGCAGCAGGTGTACTAACACAAAAACACGGTGATGCCAGCAGGCCAATTGCATACTACAGCGCTCAGCTAGACACGGTAGCGCGATCCCTCCCCACATGCTTGCGTAGCGTTGCGGCGATAGCATTGCTAGTGACAAAAAGCGAAGATGTCGTGCTAGGCCACAATCTCACAATCCATACACCGCATGCGGTATCTGCCTTATTGAATTCTGCCCAAACCAGACACGTCTCATCAGCAAGGTTTACAAGATGGGAATTGGCATTAATGGCCCCAGTAAACATCACCATAAGGAGATGCAGTGCATTAAATCCTGCAACATTTCTCCCAGGTGTGCCTGGTCAGGCACAAAGGGTGGAAGGTGAGAGTGGTGGGAAGGAGGATTTAATGCAAAGGAAGATACACATGATTGTATGGAATATTTGACCCAAAATTTTACCGCAAGGCCTGACATCAGTGACAATCCACTAGAAGATGCAGAACTCACGTTCTACACGGACGGTAGTTGTCACAGACAGTCAGACTCGGGAGACTTGTGTACTGGATACGCAGTCGTAGATGACCAAGACACCATAGAAGCGGAACCGCTAGGCCCACCTCACTCAGCCCAGGTTGCTGAACTGGTCGCCCTAACCAGAGCATGTGAATTGGCTAAGGGTAAGTCTGCCAATATCTACACCGATTCTAGATACGCCTTCGGGGTAGTCCATGATTTCGGAGCCCTATGGCGGCTCAGAAATTTCATGACGGCGGCTGGTACACCGATAGCGCATGCAGCTTATATAAAAAGGCTTCTAACAGCGATACAGGAACCCGACAGAGTGGCTGTTATCAAATGTAAAGCACATACATATAGCCAAGACCCAGTGTCACTTGGTAACAGCCGAGCAGACGAAGCCGCAAAGCTTGCAGCTGCTACCCCCACACGGACAGACACCACACAGTTGATGGTATTTAATACCATCAACACACAGAAGTTGTGTGAGATGCAGAATTTGTGTTCCACACAGGAAAGAGCAGTCTGGAAGGCAAAGGGATATGGCCAGGAGTCCTCAGGGCTCTGGACGGATGGACATGGTAAACCAGTGGCCCCCAGGGCATACCTTCCATGTCTGGCTGAAGCAGCTCACGGGCTGACTCATCTAGGCAAGGAGGGGATGTGCAAATTGGTAAGAGCATACTGGTGCGCCCCAGGATTCTCCTCTCATGCGGGTAAAAGAGCAATGTCATGCCTTACCTGTCTGAGAAAGAATATTGGAAAAGCAATACCTACAGAACCATCCCATATCCCACCTGCCGGCGGCCCTTTCCAAGTAATACAAATTGACTTCATTCAATTACCCCCATGTAGAAATTTGAAATATGTACTTGTCTGTATAGATGTTTTCTCGAATTGGGTCGAAGCTTTTCCAGCAGCTACAAATACCGCTATGATTACAGCTAAGAAAATTGTGCAGGAATTTGTATGTAGATATGGTATCCCTAGAATCATTGAAAGTGATAGGGGTACCCATTTTACAGGTGATGTCTTTCAAGGAATGTGTAAGTTGATGGGAATTGATAGCAAGCTGCACACTCCGTACCGTCCACAGGCGAGTGCGAAGGTCGAAAGAGTGAACAGCACTATTAAAAATAAATTGAGTAAAGTAATGGCAGAGACAGGATTGACGTGGCCAGAAGCTTTACCCATTGTTTTGTATAGCATCAGAACCACTCCCAGGTCCCCTCTTAATCTGTCTCCTTTTGAAATCTTGTTTGGTCGACAACCGCATGTCATGATTAACCCTCAGGATGATTTGAAATGTAACAATGAAGTAACTGTAAAATACTTGATTAACATGAGTAAACAGTTGAGGAATCAAAATGATAATCTGAAGTTGGTGATTCCTGATTTACCAGGTAGTAATTGTCATGACATTGAACCTGGGGATTATGTAATGATACGAAATTTTCTACGCTCAGGTTGTCTTATTGATAGATGGGAAGGACCATACCAGGTCTTATTGACTAGCACCACAGCATTGAAGGTTGCTGAGAGAGAGACTTGGGTCCATTCATCCCACTGCAAGAAGGTTGCTGATCTCGAGAAGTCCCGTGATAAGGAACAGACGGTAGAGGTTGTATCACTGGAGTGTCTGTTCCAGGAGGACTGAGGCGGCACCTGAGCCTTGAAGATCGAAAGCAGCTGTCGACTCCCCTCTCCCCTTTATTGTTTTTCTCCACTTCCCAGCCCCTCTCCCTTAAAATTTCTTTTTCCCCCTTCTCATTCTTCTCTATTTTCTCCTCAAAGATGGACTTGCCCCAAGAGACTGTGATCCGGATTTTGATGTTAACCATGATGTTGACCAGAGCAGTCTGTTCCGGCGAGAGTACCATAGAGGTCGAGAGAGGTTCTGGAATGGGTTCCGATTATGATGATGGAGGCGTAGTTTTCCAAGATCAACCAAACCAACAAGCAAAGGCGAGTATCAGAAAACGATCCGATAGAAGAAATTGTGATGGATTGTTAGCTGAAGAAAATTGTATCTGTAGGCTCTGTGATAATCTGGTTGAAGATGGATGCATAAAGAAATGCCAATCTAGTTTTAATATCCATATGGACCGGCATCCATTGAGTGACTATCACTCTCTAGTGGGTAACGTGTTAAACCAAACAGATTGTTGGGTATGCTCTCAAGTACCTCAGGGTCACAGTAAATCAGGGCTAGTACCATTTCCTTTAACGTTAGGGGAGGTACTTGAGCTAAGTGGTGGGAGACCGGTGGACCGGAGGTTTAACATCTCCAGCCCTCCTAGTTTGAAGCTCCACCAATACCATGTGGATAGGTCCCTCTTATGTTTTAACATCTCCAATCCCAGAAAACCGGGAAATTGGGAAGTGTCATGGAGCAACCTTACCATGACCTTTTCACACAGAGCAGATAGAATGCCTACAGATACAGAGTTCGTACGCCACATAGCCAGTAGAGGAAAATCTTTCCGGTATCGATATACCTTAGGAAATAGGATTACTAGAGTTGGAGAGGTATCACCAGGATACTGTGCACATATCGTACAAACCGATACGTGCATTAGGCAGATGGAAGAATTAGGGTCAGGAGATTTCACCTGGAAGGTTTGTAACATGGTCATGTCCTTCTCCGTCCCATATGTTCTCCCCGATGATGCATATTTCATATGCGGGAGAAAGGCGTACAAGTGGCTTGCCCCAAACTCTGAAGGATTGTGTTATATTGGAAAAGTATTGCCTGAAGTGATGACTGTTACACATGACAAAATGAAGGACATACACCGTGGTGCCCAAGCTCCTTATACTCACACTCATTACGAGCACCGAGTTAAAAGACAACTGTCAGAAAGGTTAGAGCATCCGGCCTCTGATCTTATCCATGAATCCACCGGGATTCAGGTTCTGGTAGCGCTACATTTCACTCGTACCGCTCGAGGAGTGATGAATTATAGATACATTTCCGCACTCGCCAATTTGTTAGATAATATCACTGAAATGTATGATGACACGTTTAGATACACTGGAAGAGAACTTCAAGCTTACAAAACAGAACTAGTTCAGCATAGGATGGTTCTTAATTATCTTACAGCAGTAACAGGCGGATATTGTGTTACATTGGCAACACAGTACGGCATAAAGTGTTGCACGTATATCACAAATAGCACCGAGGATCCGGTAGAGGTCATAGACCAAAAGATGGACGATATTCTGCAATTAAAGTGGGAATTTCGTCGAAAACACAATCTCACCCTTGCTGCTGTAGGTAATGAGCTGACTGGTTGGGTGTCATGGTTGAACCCGCGAAATTGGTTCTCCGGTTTGGGAGACTGGGCTCAAGGAGTCATAATGGATGTTGGAAAGTTTCTACTATGTATCTTGGGTGTTGTTATATCGATTGGATTGATATTTAGATGCGGGCAGGCTTTAATGAGGTGCAAACAAAGTACAAAAGTGATGAGCTTGAGGAGTGAGGAAACCGTAATTAACCTGGATTTGATTTATGACCCAATGATAGAAACCAGAATGTGATGAAAATGCGATTATACGGTCCGTTTCTTTCACCTGTTTTTCTGCTTTTCTCCAAGATACAAAGACCCCCTTGGACGAGGAAGTTGACGAGACGCTATACAGACAACAGACAAGCACCAAAGAAGAAGATTTGACAACTTTAAATATGGACACTTGATGAACTTTGCCATGGATCCCCAGTTTCCCTAGTATTTTTAAACTCACGCTAGCCCAACATTTTTTGTAAATCTGATGGCTCAGACAAAGCTATTTGCTCATGCCCAAGGAGCAATACAGCGCAAAGAAGACGACTCTCAACAGATACCGAACACAACTTCAACAACAGATGTACATTTCCCTGACATAGAATATCATTGCATTTTTCGTAAGTGTTCTTTATCTTCATCTCTACAACCCCCAGGTAACGACACACATAGACGATAGGGAATACAGGCACAGATAGCAGCAACCACATACCTCCCCCATTCATGTATCATCAACTAAAATGTGCATCCCCATTTTGTTACAACCACAGCCGAAATGAGCTCGGTAGAGTTTGACAGCCCATCCACAGACCTGTACCACAGGACAAGAAGGAATTCAAATGTATACTTCGCAATACCTCGAAGCTTGATCTACCACACGTACGGCACGATGATACATGACCCTCCAAACATGGACTCATACACACATGCTTCTACTTTCTCACTAGGTCATACCCTCTTCACACCTACTCCACTCTTCTCCCCTACCCAACCATGGAAATCAATTAACCCCTGACTTACATTTTTCTCCTTAAATGTTTTGTGGCAGTTATTGTTGACTGCCAAAGGGTGGACTGTCAAAGTCAGAAAAATGTCTCAATGCACGTTGCCATATTTGCACCGCACACTGGTCCGCGCTGCGCGTGCGTACGCTCTCCCGTGGAGGCGCATACCCGCAATAGCGTACACTCGCAGGCGCGGTATGCGCATTTACGGTAGAGTTTACGTAGTCATAGCGTGCGACTCATTCGTTACATATTTTCACAATTAATGTAGTTTATAGATCATGGTCCCTTTGATAGATTCTGAAAGTTTGGTTAAAATACAATGTCCCAGAGCTGAGGAATCCCTCTTTATATCGTACGAAGGGTCTAACAGGAATCATACAGCAGTGTTTGGTACCCATCGGAAGAGTATTTAATTAGCAATATTCCGGTGTTGGTTTGGAGCGTATTAATCGCTCGTGCGAATAGTTATGGACATAAGAAGTTTATGTCCATTTCTATTATTTACTCATACTCAGGTATGCGGCGGGAAACCCAGTTTCCCACCCACCTGAGCTGTTGGAAATCGTCACAGCCCACCTGTATGAATCACCCTATGACCTTTTGTTATGATGCAGGGCCGAATTCCTTCGGCCAATGGACAATGGGATTGTAGGACCATGAGATTGCATTGTGTGTGGGGTATAAATAGGCAGGCCGACCACATCCAGCTCTCACTCTCTCATCAACGGTTATCTGCTGATAGCCGGGAGCTGGATATCGAGGCGCAGGCGATCATACCCTTTGTGCGTAAGTTTCTCTCCGTAATCATTGTCTTTCTGTGAGCCAATTTCTCTCTCTCTCTCTATCTCTCTCTCTCTTCTTTTCTCTTATATCTCTCATAGTATTATAGTATTGTACTGTATTGCATTTAGGTCAGTGTAGTATTGTCTTTTTGTATTTATTGTTTAGTTCTGTGGTTAGGAAGTCCTTGTTATATTGTAGTGTATCATTTGTACTGTTATCCCCTTTTACAAGTATATTAGATATAATACAGTTAATAGGCTTTGGAACCTAAACCAGTATCTGTGTATTTTCTATAGTGTTAAGTGTTCACTTGAGCGTCGGTGACGCTCAAGCAGCTTTGTAGTTAGTCAGGTTACACAAGGTTGCATTTACACCCTGTACTCACATTAAGGTATTCAGTGTATTTCATTGGTATAAGGTTTTAACATAAAGGTATAGTGTTGTGAGCGTCTGCATCGCTGGTGACCTCCTCGTGGTCTCGAGCGTAAGCTACGCCATAGCGAATCATTCCCCTAGACATAGCCAATAACGTGTCCTGTGATCACTGGGCCGCGAGCGAACGTGACGCTTGAGCGTCTCGCCTACGGCTGAGCGATCGCTACGTCAATAGCGTACCATTACGGTACTTCTTAAGTAAACAGCGTACAGTGTTCTTAGCTTCATAAAGGGTTGTTTATACGACAAGGAATTTAGCATTGTCACCTGGTTGCTGGGTCACTGCAGCGGAGGCTCCAGTTTCTTCCTAAGGTCAGTCACACACACACCGCCCTTCCGGATCACGAGGCCGCTGATGAAGGGGAGCGTGGCCGTAGGGGGTGGACCGTGTGCGCACTGGCGTGGACACTGATTACTGGGCAGCCGCTCCACTAGCCACCAGGTACAGTTAAGGAGCACAGGTCTGGGAGTTTTACTCCTATATTAACCCAATTTTGTACTGCCCGCAGCGCATTGTGATAGGTAATAGGGCCTGATTCAGGTTGGAATGCAATCACAATAAGCGATCCAACTGCAAAAATTGCTAACAGCATACGCATGTGCCTGCATTTTCTGCGGCACCCCGCAGAGAATGCGATCGCCTCTGCCTGTCAATCGGGGCGGGGGGGGGGGAGAGGGGGGTCAGCAACACTCCATTTCCAAGTCAGGGATGGAGCGGTGCGGGGGCAAGGCTTCAAAATGGGGTCTGCAACGGAGGAGACACAGGGGGCGTGGTCACAGCGGCTGTATGACATCACATTCAGCCGCTGTGATCACAAAAATGGTGGCGGCTTCCTGCGCGCACATACAGTTTGCACCAGCAGGAGGCTACACCATTTTTTATGATCACGCTGAACTGCAGTGCGACTGCAATTACAGCATGGTCAAGAATGGAGGCGTCATGCTGGGTGGCCATGCCCTGTCACTGTGCAGGAGCCAGCACCGCACACACACTAGTCCCCGGGTGCAGCCCCCAACCCCCGGGACACCCGGAGCAACAAAATGTAGATTCAGGCCACCAGGCCACGCCCCTACCTATGAAACCATGCCTCCTTTTTACCATTGCGCTGCTTATCTGCGCGCACTGCATTACAATCTCCTTCGCCACCTCTCTGGGTGTCACCAGTGATAGTGACACCTCTGCCATGCTTGTAGCAGCTGGTCCTAAGATCTACGCCTCAAGCCCTGAGTGTTTGCCCTTGTGACTTGTTGATCATCATAGCGAAGCAGATGCTTACAGAAAACTGCAGGGGCTTAGATTGAAAATAAAAAAATTGATGGGTATAAGGTAGAGAGGAGCGGGTTCGGTTCTCCGAGAACCGAATTCCCGACGAACTCCATGTGGTTTACACTGGTCCGAGGCAGGCTCGGTTGTTCCCGCCTGACTCGGAAAACCTGAACAAGGGAAAATGTCATCATCCCGCTGTCGGATTCTCTCGAGATTCGGATTCCATATAAAGAGCTGCGCGTTGCCGCCATTTTTACTCGTGCATTGAAGAGAGAGCGGAGAGGACGTGGCTATGTTCTCTCAGTGGAAATCTCAATATCAGTGCTCAGTATCAGTGGTTACTTATTGCTGCTCAGTAATACTAGTAGTGTGTCTCTCCTGCTCAGTGTCAGTTCTCAGTAGTATCCTCATCAGTGCTCAGTATCACTGCTCATTGTCTTGTGCTGCATTGTGGTGCTCAGCATACTACAGTACATTACTAATAGTCCAGTGCTGCATCTTGCTGCTCAGTGTCAGTTCTAGTATCCTCATCAGTGCTCACTATCACTGCTCATTACATTGTGGTGTTCTGTATACTACAGTAACATAGTAATATAGTAACATATAGTAACATAGTTTTTGAGGTTGAATAGAGGCAAATTGCCCATCGTGTTCAACCTGTTTTAAGTTGTGATGATTCTACATACTTGCTGAATAATGTTTTATGACTAGTTAGCTACTATAACTCATGTTACCCCCGGATTAACCATGTTGATATTTTAAGTATTATAACCTTGGATAGCTTTTTCATTCAGAAATGTATCCATTCCTTTTTTAAATCCAATTACAGAGTCCGCCATTACCACCTTCCCTGGCAGGGAATTCCACATCCTGATTGCCCTAACAGTGAACATCATAATATCTCACCTGGCAGGTAAGTAGGAGTTGGGCTAGAGCTGTGGAGGATTGCTGCTCGGGCACCCCCTGTCAAGTGAAGGAGATCCAACTGAGGCAGCACAAGGGAACTCTCGAAAGAAGAACAAGGCTAGAGGAAGATCTGAGACAAAGAAATCTGACTTTTACCAGAGCTGACCAGAGGAAAGCACAAACGCAGTCCCCCACTACCACAAATAATGCAGTCGAGTTTCCCACATTTGGGGAAATCACAGGGGTCAGCATACCCAGAGTGCAATGAATGAACCTCACCCTGGGAGAACAATCTTCATGACCATGGTATCTCCTATGCAAAATAAGTATGATTTGGGATAGGGCTGGGGAGGGCCGCTGCTCAGGCACATCTCTGTCAAGTAAAGGAGATTCAACTGAGGCAACACAAGGGAACTCTCATCTGGGGACAACAACTGCAGGGAGAACACATATTTTCAGATGAACATGGGAGGGCAGAAGGCTGCCTAACACTGAAGCACCCCCAAACAACAAACCAAATGCAACTACTAGTGCAAGCATTCCTGGGGGAAGGCCTGCAGCAGATGGATTTGCATATGGTGATGTCATCCAAGCAGTGGGTCAAAGTTGGCTTCAACCCTCGTCTGCATATGAAAATAAAAAAGGGGTGTGCAGGGCATGGCGGCCTTTTGCGGCGCTTGGATGACCCCTAGTTTGCATTAAACACCTCCACCTTCCTTCGGTGTGGGGCTCATGTTGGCTATGCCCCAGCCCCTGAAGCATTCAAGCTGATTTCTTGCAGCAGCTGGGCACTGTAACAGCTCCAGAGCTGCTCTGAAAAGCAAGTAAAAGGGTGTGGGCCCTGCAGCACTACCTGTAGTTTGCATTGTGCGTTGGAAGGCACAAAGTAAGCAGACGGGAGAAGTCAGGATAGTGCACAAGGGCATAGAAGGGAGCGGCTCAAGAAAAGAGAAGTGGAAACAGACAGCAAACTAGGCTGGAGAGAGACCTGAGACAAAGAGATCTGAATTATACGAGAGCCGACCAGAGGAAACACAAATTATGTAATCAAGTGTCCCACATTTGGGGAAATCGTAGGAGCAGCACACCCAGAGTGCATTGGGTGAGCCTTGCCCTGGGAGAAGCACCTTCCTGATCATAGTATCTCACCTGGCAGGTAAGTAGGAGTTGGGCTAGAGCTGGGGAGGGTCGCTGTTCGGGCACCCCCCTGTCAAGTGAAGGAGATCCAACTGAGGCAGCACAAGGAAACTCTCGAAAAAAGAACAAGGCTAGAGGAAGATCTGAGACAAAGAAATCTGACTTTTACCAGAGCTGACCAGAGGAAAGCACAAACACAGTCCCCCACTACCACAAATAATGCAGTCGAGTTTCCCACATTTGGGGAAATGACAGGGGTCAGCATACCCAGAATGCAATGAATGAACCTCACCCTGGGAGAACAATCTTCATGACAATGGTATCTCCTATGCAAAATAAGTATGATTTGGGATAGGGCTGGGGAGGGCCGCTGCTCAGGCACATCTCTGTCAAGTAAAGGAGATTCAACTGAGGCAGCACAAGGGAACTCTCATCTGGGGACAACAACTGCAGGGAGAACACATATTTTCAGATGAACATGGGAGAGCAGAAGGCTGCCTAATACTGAAGCACCCCCAAACAACAAACCAAATTCAACAACTAGTACAAGCATTCCTGGGAAAAGGTCTGCAGAAGACGGATTTGCATACGGTGATGTCATCCAAGCAGTGGGCCAAAGTTGGCTGGAACCCTCATCTGCATATGAAAAGAGAAAAGGGGTATGCAGGGCATGGCGGCCTTTTGCGGCGCTTGGATGACCCTTAGTTCGCATTAAACACCTCCACCCTCCGTCGGTGTGGGGCTCATGTTGGCTATGCCCCAGCCCCTGAAGCATTCAAGCTGATTTCTTGCAGCAGCTGGGCACTGTAACAGCTCCAGAGCTGCTCTGTAAGGCAAGTAAAAGGGTGTTGGCCCTGCAGCACTACCTGTAGTTTGCATTGTGCGTTGGAAGGCACAAAGTAAGCAGACAGGAGAAGTCAGGAGAGTGCACAAGGGCAAGGGCAGGGGCTCAAGAAAAGAGAAGTGGAAACAGACAGCAAACTAGGCTGGAGAGAGACCTGAGACAAAGAGATCTGAATTATACGAGTAGCCGACCAGAGGAAACACAAATTATGTAGTCAAGTGTCCCACATTTGGGGAAATCGTAGGAGCAGCACACCCAGAGTGCAATGGGTGAGCCTTGCCCTGGGAGAAGCACCTTCCTGATCATAGTATCTCACCTGGCAGGTAAGTAGGAGTTGGGCTAGAGCTGGGGAGGGTCGCTGCTCGGGCACCCCCCTGTCAAGTGAAGGAAATCAAACTGAGGCAGCACAATGGAACTCTCGAAAGAAGAACAAGGCTAGAGGAAGATCTGAGACAAAGAAATCTGACTTTTACCAGAGCTGACCAGAGGAAAACACAAACACAGTCCCCCACTACCACAAATAATGCAGTTGAGTTTCCCACATTTGGGGAAATCACAGGGGTCAGCATACCCAGAATGCAATGAATGAACCTCACCCTGGGAGAACAATCTTTATGACCATGGTATCTCCTATGCAAAATAAGTATGATTTGGGATAGGGCTGGGGAGGGCCGCTGCTCAGGCACATCTCTGTCAAGTAAAGGAGATTCAACTGAGGCAGCACAAGGGAACTCTCATCTGGGGACAACAACTGCCGGGAGAACACATATTTTCAGATGAACATGGGAGGGCAGAAGGCTGCCTAATACTGAAGCACCCCCAAACAACAAACCAAATGCAACAACTAGTACAAGCATTCCTGGGGGAAGGTCTGCAGAAGACGGATTTGCATACAGTGATGTCATCCAAGCAGTGGGCCAAAGTTGGCTGGAACCCTCATCTGCATATGAAAAGAGAAAAGGGGTATGCAGGGCATGGCGGCCTTTTGCGGCGCTTGGATGACCCTTAGTTCGCATTAAACACCCCCACCCTACTTCGGTGTGGGGCTCATGTTGGCCATGCCCCAGCCCCTGAAGCATTCAAGCTGATTTCTTGCAGCAGCTTGGCACTGTAACAGCTCCAGAGCTGCTCTGTAAGGCAAGTAAAAGGGTGTGGGCCCTGCAGCACTACCTGTAGTTTGCATTGTGCATCTGAAGGCACAAAGTAAGCAGACAGGAGGAGAAGTCAGGATAGTGCACAAGGGTATAGAAGGGAGGGGCTCAAGAAAAAAGAAGTGGAAACAGACAGCAAACTAGGCTGGAGAGAGACCTGAGACAAAGAGATCTGAATTATATGAGAGCCGACTAGGGGAAACACAAATTATGCAATCAAGTTTCCCATATTTGGGGAAATCGCAGGGGCAGCACACCCAGAGTGCAATGGGTGAGCCTTGCCCTGGGAGAAGCAACTTCATGATCATAGTATCTCACCTGGCAGGTAAGTAGGAGTTGGGCTAGAGCTGGGGAGGGTCGCTGCTCGGGCACCCCCCTGTCAAGTGAAGGAGATCCAACTGAGGCAGCACAAGGGAACTCTTGAAAGAAGAACAAGGCTAGAGGAAGATCTGAGACAAAGAAATCTGACTTTTACCAGAGCTGACCAGAGGAAAGCACAAACACAGTCCCCCACTACCACAAATAATGCAGTTGAGTTTCCCACATTTGGGGAAATCACAGAGGTCAGCATACCCAGAACGCAATGAATGAACCTAACCCTGGGAGAACAATCTTCATGACCATGGTATCTCCTATGCAAAATAAGTATGATTTGGGATAGGGCTGGGGAGGGCCGCTGCTCAGGCACATCTCTGTCAAGTAAAGGAGATTCAACTGAGGCAGCACAAGGGAACTCTCATCTGGGGACAACAACTGCAGGGAGAACACATATTTTCAGATGAACATGGGAGGGCAGAAGGCTGCCTAATACTGAAGCACCCCCAAACAACAAACCAAATGCAACAACTAGTGCAAGCATTCCTGGGGGAAGGCCTGCCGCAGATGGATTTGCATATGGTGATGTCATCCAAGCAGTGGGTCAAAGTTGGCTTCAACCCTCGTCTGCATATGAAAAGAGAAAAGGGGCATGCAGGGCATGGCGGCCTTTTGCGGCGCTTGGCTGACCCCTAGTTTGCATTAAACACCTCCACCCTCCGTCGGTGTGGGGCTCATGTTGGCTATGCCCCAGCCCCTGAAGCATTCAAGCTGATTTCTTGCTGCAGCTGGGCACTGTAACAGCTCCAGAGCTGCTCTGTAAGGCAAGTAAAAGGGTGTGGGCCCTGCAGCACTACCTGTAGTTTGCATTGTGCGTTGGAAGGCACAAAGTAAGCAGACAGGAGAAGTCTGGAGAGTGCACAAGGGCATAGAAGGCAGCGGCTCAAGAAAAGAGAAGTGGAAACAGACAGCAAACTAGGCTGGAGAGAGACCTGAGACAAAGAGATCTGAATTATACGAGAGCCGACCAGGGGAAACACAAATTATGCAGTCAAGTTTCCCACAGGAGTATATAGGATATGACCCAGTGGTACCTGACGACATAGATACTAACAGCTATTTAATAACATTACGCTAGAAAGTGATTATTAGCAACATATATATCTATATAAACAACCCCGCCAGGGTTGTGCCTTCAAAAATAATCACACACGGACACGCTTTTTAAACCTTTTTTTCACATCTCTTTATTCTTCTTATGCACATGTATGTTAGTTCTGTGATTTTAACCTTTATGTTTCACTGCAGTTTGGGATAATAATATTAATATTTATCCAATTTTAATACATACTTAATAAAGGTTATATTTTATGATTCATTCATTCTGTCCAGTGCGTCAACAGTGCAGATTTCTTCTTGTTTTTTCTCCCAAATTCTATAACAATGACAGTAAATGTTGTTTCTTTTCAAACAGAACTTTCTTGACCATGCTTCTTGCTTGAAAGATCTGGGAGCACATGGAAAACAGTACAAACCATGCAGTATCACAAGAGCCTTTATTTGATATTTCATGAAGATAGAGCAGAATTGAGGACACGTCAACTATTTCTGCCGAAGGTGGTTCATCTTTCCACATGGTGCCTTTGGCCACTGACACCTTCGTTGAGTCAAAGTCTCTGGCTGTGGTCAGAACTTTGAAAATTTATGTCACCAGAACGGTTCAGATTAGGAAAACAGAGGCTCTGTTTGTCCTGTATGCTCCCAACAGGATTGGGTGTCCTGCTTCCATGTAGACAATTATGCGCTGGATCTGTGGTAAGATTCAGCATGCTCATTCCACGGCAGGATTGCCGTTACTGAATTAGGTGAAGACCCATTCTACTAGAAAGGTGGGTTCATCCTGGGCAGCTGGTCGGGGAGTCTCGGCATTGCAACTTTGCCGAGCAGCTATTTAGTAAACACTTTTGCTAAGTTTTACAAGTTTTAGAGTAAAGGAGATTCAACTGAGGCAGCACAAGGGAACTCTCATCTGGGGACAACAACTGCAGTGAGAACACATATTTTCAGATGAACATGGGAGGGCAGAAGGCTGCCTAATACTGAAGCACCCCCAAACAACAAACCAAATGCAACAACTAGTACAAGCATTCCTGGGGGAAGGTCTGCAGAAGACGGATATGCATATAGTGATGTCATCCAAGCAGTGGGCCAAAGTTGGCTGGAACCCTCATCTGCATATGAAAAGAGAAAAGGGGTATGCAGGGCATGGCGGCCTTTTGCGGCGCTTGGATGACCCTTAGTTCGCATTAAACACCCCCACCCTCCTTCGGTGTGGGGCTCATGTTGGCCATGCCCCAGCCCCTGAAGCATTCAAGCTGATTTCTTGCAGCAGCTTGGCACTGTAACAGCTCCAGAGCTGCTCTGTAAGGCAAGTAAAAGGGTGTGGGCCCTGCAGCACTACCTGTAGTTTGCATTGTGCATTGGAAGGCACAAAGTAAGCAGACAGGAGGAGAAGTCAGGATAGTCCACAAGGGTATAGAAGGGAGGGGCTCAAGAAAAAAGAAGTGGAAACAGACAGCAAACTAGGCTGGAGAGAGACCTGAGACAAAGAGATCTGAATTATATGAGAGCCGACCAGGGGAAACACAAATTATGCAGTCAAGTTTCCCACATTTGGGGAAATCGCAGGGGCAGCACACCCAGGTGAGATACTATAATCAGGAAGGTGCTTCTCCCAGGGCAAGGCTCACCCATTGCACACTGGGTGTGCTGCTCCTACGATTTCCCCAAATGTGGGACACTTGACTGCATAATTTGTGTTTCCTCTGGTCGGCTCTCGTATAATTCAGATCTCTTTGTCTCAGGTCTCTCTCCAGCCTAGTTTGCTCTCTGTTTCCACTTCTTTTTTCTTGAGCCCCTCCCTTCTATACCCTTGTGCACTATCCTGACTTCTCCTCCCGTCTGCTTACTTTGTGCCTTCCAATGCACAATGCAAACTACAGGTAGTGCTGCAGGGCCCACACCCTTTTACTTGCCTTACAGAGCAGCTCTGGAGCTGTTACAGTGCCCAGCTGCTGCAAGAAATCAGCTTGAATGCTTCATGGGATGGGGCATGGCCAACATGAGCCCCACACCAAAGGAGGGTGGGGGTGTTTAATGCGATCTAGGGGTCATCCAAGCACCGCAAAAGGCCGCCATGCCCTGCACGCCCCTTTTCTCTTTTCATATGCAGATGAGGGTTGAAGCCAACTTTGACCCACTGCTTGGATAACATCACCATATGCAAATCCATCTGCTGCAGGCCTTCCCCCAGGAATGCTTGCACTAGTTGTTGCATTTGGTTTGTTGTTTGGGGGTGCTTCAGTATTAGGCAGCCTTCTGCCCTCCCATGTTCATCTGAAAATATGTGTTCTCCCTGCAGTTGTTGTCCCCATATGAGAGTTCCCTTGTGCTGCCTCAGTTGAATCTCCTTTACTTGACAGAGATGTGCCTGAGCAGCGGCCCTCCCCAGCCCTATCCCAAATCATACTTATTTTGCATAGGAGACACCATGGTCATGAAAATTGTTCACCCAGGGTGAGGTTCATTCATTGCATTCTGGGTATGCTGACCCCTGTGATTTACCCAAATGTGGGAAACTCGCCTGCATTATTTGTGGTAGTTGGGGACTGTGTTTGTGTTTTCCGCTGGTCAGCTCTGGTAAAAGTCAGATTTCTTTGTCTCAGATCTTCCTCTAGCCTTGTTCTTCTTTCGAGAGTTCCATTGTGCTGCCTCAGTTGGATCTCCTTCACTTGACAGGGGGGTGCCCGAGCAGCGACCCTCCCCAGCTCTAGCCCAACTCCTACTTACCTGCCAGGTGAGATACTATGATCTTGAAGGTGCTTCTCCCAGGGCAAGGCTCAACCATTGCACTCTGGGTGTGCTGCCCCTGCGATTTCCCCAAATATGGGAAACTTGACTGCATAATTTGTGTTTCCCCTGGTCGGCTCTCGTATAATTCAGATCTCTTTGTCTCAGGTCTCTCTCCAGCCTAGTTTGCTGTCTGTTTCCACTTCTCTTTTCTTGAGCCGCTCCCTTCTATGCCCTTGCGCACTATCCTGACTTCTCCCGTCTGCTTACTTTGTGCCTTCCAACGCACAATGCGAACTACAGGTAGTGCTGCAGGGCCCACACCCTTTTATTTGCCTTACAGAGCAGCTCTGGAGCTGTTACAGTGCCCAGCTGCTGCAAGAAATCAGCTTGAATGCTTCAGGGGCTGGGGCATAGCCAACATGAGCCCCACACCGAAGGAAGGTGGAGGTGTTTAATGCGAACTAGGGGTCATCCAAGCGCCGCAAAAGGCCGCCATGCCCTGCATAACCCTTTTCTCTTTTCATATGCAGATGAGGGTTCCAGCCAACTTTGGCCCACTGCTTGGATGACATCACCGTATGCAAATTCGTCTCCTGCAGACCTTCCCCCAGGAATGCTTGTACTAGTTATTGCATATGGTTTGATATTTGATGGTGCTTCAGTATTAGGCAGCCTTCCGCCCTCCCATGTTCATCTGAAAAAATGTGGTCTCCCTGCAGTTGTTGTCCCCAGACGAGAGTTCCCTTGTGCTTCCTCAGTTGAATCTCCTTAACTTGACGGGGGAGGGGCTTGCCCGAGCAGCCACCCTCCCCAGCCCTATCCCAACTCATACTTATTTTGCATATGAGATCTCTATATCATGAAGATTGTTATCACAGGGTGAAGTTCATCCATTATATTTTAAAATAGGAAGGTTCAAATTACATATTTGAATTGCATCTATGTGCTGGATTCAAATGTCCCCCCCCCTTCCTTTCTCAATTGTGCCCGTCAGCAGCTATTCTAAGGTTGCTGCCAATGGGTGTGACACATTAATTTCTTCTGTGGGGTACACTGGACTCCACAAGGATTCACATTGGGGTGTAGAGTAGGATCTTGATCTGAGGCACCAACCGGCTCAAAGCTTTTGACTGTTCCCAAGATGCTCAGCGCATTCTCCTCTATAACCCCGCTTCCATGAACAGGGAGCTCAGTTTGTAGTTGGTGCCTTCAGTAGCAGGCCACTTAACAGGGGCCTGCCTCAGGAAGCCAATTCTTAGCTATTAATTTTGACAAGAAAATAAGAACTTTTTTTATGAGAATCTACAAGGGCTGCAGCAGGCTAGGTCTAATAGACATCTTTACTGCAGCTTCATCACTCCCAGCGGCGCTGTATACTCCCGTGCCCTGGTTGCTGGGTCACTGCAGCGGAGGCTCCGGTTTCTTCCTAAGGTCAGTCACACACGCACCGCCCTTCCGGATCACGAGGCCGCTGATGAAGGGGAGCGTGGCCGTAGGGGGTGGACCGTGTGCGCACTGGCGTGGACACTGATTACTGGGCAGCCGCTCCACGAGCCACCAGGTACAGTTAAGGAGCACAGGTCTGGGGTTTTTTCTCCCATATTAAACCAATTTTGTACTGCCCGCAGCGCATTGTGATAGGTAATAGGGCCTGATTCAGGTTGGATTGCAATCACAGTAAGCGATCCAACTGCAAAAATTGCTAAGAGCATACGCATGTGCCTGCATTTTCTGCGGCACCCCGCAGAGAATGCGATCGCCTCTGCCTGTCAATCGGGGCAGGGGGGGAGAGGGGGGTCAGCAACACTCCATTTCCAAGTCAGGGATGGAGCGGTGCGGGGGCAAGGCTTCAAAATGGGGTCTGCAACGGAGGAGACACAGGGGGCGTGGTCACAGCGGCTGTATGACATCACATTCAGCCGCTGTGATCACAAAAATGGTGGCGGCTTCCTGCGCGCACATACAGTCTGCACCAGCAGGAGGCTACACCATTTTTTATGATCACGCTGAACTGCAGTGCGACTGCAATTACAGATTGGTCAAGAAGGGAGGCGTCATGCTGGGTGGCCATGTCCTGTCACTGTGCAGGAGCCAGCACCGCTCACACACTAGTCCCAGGGTGCAGCCCCCAACCCCCGGGACACCCGGAGCAACAAAATGTAGATTCAGGCCACCAGGCCACGCCCCTACCTATGAAACCATGCCTCCTTTTTACCATTGCGCTGCTTATCTGCGCGCACTGCATTACAATCTCCTTCGCCACCTCTCTGGGTGTCACCAGTGATAGTGACACCTCTGCCATGCTTGTAGCAGCTGGTCCTAAGATCTACGCCTCAAGCCCTGAGTGTTTGCCCTTGTGACTTGTTGATCATCATAGCGAAGCAGATGCTTACAGAAAACTGCAGGGGCTTAGATTGAAAATAAAAAAATATATGGGTATAAGGTAGAGAGGAGCGGGTTCGGTTCTCCGAGAACCGAATTCCCCACGAACTCCACGTGGTTTACACTGGTCCGAGGCAGGCTCGGTTGTTCCCGCCTGACTCGTAAAACCTGAACAAGGGAAAATGTCATCATCCCGCTGTCGGATTCTCGCGAGATTCGGATTTCATATAAAGAGCTGCGCGTTGCCGCCATTTTTACTCGTGCATTGAAGAGGGAGCGGAGAGGACGTGGCTATGTTCTCTCAGTGGAAATCTCAATATCAGTGCTCAGTATCAGTGGTTACTTATTGCTGCTCAGTAATACTAGTAGTGTGTCTCTCCTGCTCAGTGTCAGTTCTCAGTAGTATCCTCATCAGTGCTCAGTATCACTGCTCATTGTCTTGTGCTGCATTGTGGTGCTCAGCATACTACAGTACATTACTAATAGTCCAGTGCTGCATCTTGCTGCTCAGTGTCAGTTCTAGTATCCTCATCAGTGCTCACTATCACTGCTCATTACATTGTGGTGTTCTGTATACTACAGTAACATAGTAATATAGTAACATATAGTAATATAGTTTTTGAGGTTGAAAAGAGGCAAATTGCCCATCGTGTTCAACCTGTTTTAAGTTGTGATGATTCTACATACTTGCTGAATAATGTTTTATGACTAGTTAACTACTACAACTCATGTTACCCCCGGATTAACCATGTTGATATTTTAAGTATTATAACCTTGGATAGCTTTTTCATTCAGAAATGTATCCATTCCTTTTTTAAATCCAATTACAGAGTCCGCCATTACCACCTTCCCTGGCAGGGAATTCCACATCCTGATTGCCCTAACAGTGAAGATCATAGTATCTCACCTGGCAGGTAAGTAGGAGTTGGGCTAGAGCTGTGGAGGATTGCTGCTTGGGCACCCCCTGTCAAGTGAAGGAGATCCAACTGAGGCAGCACAAGGGAACTCTCGAAAGAAGAACAAGGCTAGAGGAAGATCTGAGACAAAGAAATCTGACTTTTACCAGAGCTGACCAGAGGAAAGCACAAACACAGTCCCCCACTACCACAAATAATGCAGTCGAGTTTCCCACATTTGGGGAAATCACAGGGGTCAGCATACCCAGAATGCAATGAATGAACCTCACCCTGGGAGAACAATCTTCATGACCAAGGTATCTCCTATGCAAAATAAGTATGATTTGGGATAGGGCTGGGGAGGGCCGCTGCTCAGGCACATCTCTGTCAAGTAAAGGAGATTCAACTGAGGCAGCACAAGGGAACTCTCATCTGGGGACAACAACTGCAGGGAGAACACATATTTTCAGATGAACATGGGAGGGCAGAAGGCTGCCTAAAACTGAAGCACCCCCAAACAACGAACCAAATGCAACTACTAGTGCAAGCATTCCTGGGGGAAGGCCTGCAGCAGATGGATTTGCATATGGTGATGTCATCCAAGCAGTGGGTCAAAGTTGGCTTCAACCCTCGTCTGCATATGAAAAGAAAAAAGGGGTGTGCAGGGCATGGCGGCCTTTTGCGGCGCTTGGATGACCCCTAGTTCGCATTAAACACCTCCACCCTCCTTCGGTGTGGGGCTCATGTTGGCTATGCCCCAGCCCCTGAAGCATTCAAGCTGATTTCTTGCAGCAGCTGGGCACTGTAACAGCTCCAGAGCTGCTCTGTAAAGCAAGTAAAAGGGTGTGGGCCCTGCAGCACTACCTGTAGTTTGTATTGTGCGTTGGAAGGCACAAAGTAAGCAGACGGGAGAAGTCAGGATAGTGCACAAGGGTATAGAAGGGAGGGGCTCAAGAAAAAAGAAGTGGAAACAGACAGCAAACTAGGCTGGAGAGAGACCTGAGACAAAGAGATCTGAATTATATGAGAGCCGACCAGGGGAAACACAAATTATGCAGTCAAGTTTCCCACATTTGGGGAAATCGCAGGGGCAGCACACCCAGAGTGCAATGGGTGAGCCTTGCCCTGGGAGAAGCATCTTCATGATCATAGTATCTCACCTGGCAGGTAAGTAGGAGTTGGGCTAGAGCTGGGGAGGGTCGCTGCTCGGGCACCCCCCTGTCAAGTGAAGGAGATCCAACTGAGGCAGCACAAGGGAACTCTCGAGAGAAGAACAAGGCTAGAGGAAGATCTGAGACAAAGAAATCTGACTTTTACCAGAGCTGACCAGAGGAAAGCACAAACACAGTCCCCCACTACCACAAATAATGCAGTTGAGTTTCCCACATTTGGGGAAATCACAGGGGTCAGCATACCCAGAATGCAATGAATTAACCTAACCCTGGGAGAACAATCTTCATGACCATGGTATCTCCTATGCAAAATAAGTATGATTTGGGATAGGGCTGGGGAGGGCCGCTGCTCAGGCACATCTCTGTCAAGTAAAGGAGATTCAACTGAGGCAGCACAAGGGAACTCTCATCTGGGGACAACAACTGCAGGGAGAACACATATTTTCAGATGAACATGGGAGGGCAGAAGGCTGCCTAATACTGAAGCACCCCCAAACAACAAACCAAATGCAACAACTAGTGCAAGCATTCCTGTTTGTTTCTGAAGCCAACTTTGACCCACTGCTTGGATGACATCACCATATGCAAATCCATCTGCTGCAGGCCTTCCCCCAGGAATGCTTGCACTCTTTATATGAAATCCGAATCTCGCGAGAATCCGACAGCGGGATGATGACATTTTCCCTTGTTCAGGTTTTCCGAGTCAGGCGGGAACAACCGAGCCTGCCTCGGAGGAGGAGTTCGTGGGGTTCGTGGGGAATTCGGTTCTCGGAGAACCGAACCCGCTCCTCTCTACCTTATACCCATCAATTTTTTTTATTTTCAATCTAAGCCCCTGCAGTTTTCTGTAAGCATCTGCTTTGCTATGATGATCAACAAGTCACAAGGGCAAACACTCAGGGCTTGAGGTGTAGATCTTAGGACCAGCTGCTACAAGCATGGCAGAGGTGTCACTATCACTGGTGACACCCAGAGAGGTGGCGAGGGAGATTGTAATGCAGTGCGCGCAGATAAGCAGCGCAATGGTAAAAAGGAGGCATGGTTTCATAGGTAGGGGCGTGGCCTGGTGGCCTGAATCTACATTTTGTTGCTCCGGGTGTCCCGGGGGTTGGGGGCTGCACCGGGGACTAGTGTGTGAGCGGTGCTGGCTCCTGCACAGTGACATGGCATGGCCACTAGAGATGTGCACAGGAAATTTTTCGGGTTTTGTGTTTTGGTTTTGGGTTCGGTTCCGCGGCCGTGTTTTGGGTTCGAACGCGTTTTGGCTAAACCTCACCGAATTTTTTTTGTCGGATTCGGGTGTGTTTTGGATTCGGGTGTTTTTTTCAAAAAACCCTAAAAAACAGCTTAAATCATAGAATTTGGGAGTCATTTTGATCCCAAAGTATTATTAACCTCAATAACCATAATTTCCACTAATTTTCAGTCTATTCTTAACACCTCACACCTCACAATATTATTTTTAGTCCTAAAATTTGCACCGAGGTCGCTGGATGACTAAGCTCAGTGACCCAAGTGGCCGACACAAACACCTGGCCCATCTAGGAGTGGCACTGCAGTGTCACGCATGATGGCCCTTCCAAAAAACACTCCCCAAACAGCACATGACGCAAAGAAAAAAAGAGGCGCAATGAGGTAGCTGTGTGACTAAGCTCAGCGACCCAAGTGGCCGACACAAACACCTGGCCCATCTAGGAGTGGCACTGCAGTGTCACGCAGGATGGCCCTTCCAAAAAACACTCCCCAAACAGCACATGACGCAAAGAAAAAAAGAGGCGCAATGAGGTAGCTGTGTGACTAAGCTCAGCGACCCAAGTGGCCGACACAAACACCTGGCCCATCTAGGAGTGGCACTGCAGTGTCACGCAGGATGGCCCTTCCAGAAACACTCCCCAAACAGCACATGACGCAAAGAAAAAAAGAGGCGCAATGAGGTAGCTGTGTGACTAAGCTCAGCGACCCAAGTGGCCGACACAAACACCTGGCCCATCTAGGAGTGGCACTCCAGTGTCACGCAGGATGGCCCTTCCAAAAAACACTCCCCAAACAGCACATGACGCAAAGAAAAAAAGTGGCGCAATGAGGTAGCTGTGTGACTAAGCTCAGCGACCCAAGTGGACGACACAAACACCTGGCCCATCTAGGAGTGTCACTGCAGTGTCACGCAGGATGGCCCTTCCAAAAAACACTCCCCAAACAGCACATGACGCAAAGAAAAAAAGAGGCGCAATGAGGTAGCTGTGTGACTAAGCTCAGCGACCCAAGTGGCCGACACAAACACCTGGCCCATCTAGGAGTGGCACTGCAGTGTCACGCAGGATGGCCCTTCCAAAAAACACGCCCCAAACAGCACATGACGCAAAGAAAAATAAAGGAAAAAAGAGGTGCAAGGTGGAATTGCCTTGGGCCCTCCCACCCACCCTTATGTTGTATAAACAGGACATGCACACTTTAACCAACCCATCATTTCAGTGACAGGGTCTGCCACACGACTGTGACTGAAATGACGGGTTGGTTTGGACCCCCACCAAAAAAGAAGCAATAAATCTCTCCTTGCACAAACTGGCTCTATAGAGGCAAGATGTCCACCTCATCATCATCCTCCGATTCATCACCGTGTACATCCCCCTCCTCACAGATTATCAATTCGTCCCCACTGGAATCCACCATCTCAGCTCCCTGTATACTTTGTGGAGGCAATTGCTGCTGGTCAATGTCTCCACGGAGCAATTGATTATAATTCATTTTAATGAACATCATCTTCTCCACATTTTCTGGAAGTAACCTCGTACGCCGATTGCTGACAAGGTGAGCGGCGGCACTAAACACTCTTTCGGAGTACACACTTGTGGGAGGGCAACTTAGGTAGAATAAAGCCAGTTTGTGCAAGGGCCTCCAAATTGCCTCTTTTTCCTGCCAGTATACGTACGGACTGTCTGACGTGCCTACTTGGATGCGGTCACTCATATAATCCTCCACCATTCTTTCAATGGTGAGAGAATCATATGCAGTGACAGTAGACGACATGTCCGTAATCGTTGGCAGGTCCTTCAGTCCGGACCAGATGTCAGCATCAGCAGTCGCTCCAGACTGCCCTGCATCACCGCCAGCGGGTGGGCTCGGAATTCTGAGCCTTTTCCTCGCACCCCCAATTGCGGGAGACTGTGAAGGAGGAGCTGTTGACCGATCAAGTTCCGCTTGACTTGATAATTTTCTCACCAGCAGGTCTTTGAACCCCTGCAGACTTGTGTCTGCCGGAAAGAGAGATACAACGTAGGTTTTAAATCTAGGATCGAGCACGGTGGCCAAAATGTAGTGCTCTGATTTCAACAGATTGACCACCCGTGAATCCTGGTTAAGCGAATGAAGGGCTCCATCCACAAGTCCCACATGCCTAGCGGAATCGCTCTGTCTTAGCTCCTCCTTCAATGTCTCCAGCTTCTTCTGCAAAAGCCTGATGATGGGAATGACCTGACTCAGGCTGGCAGTGTCTGAACTGACTTCACGTGTGGCAAGTTCAAAAGGTTGCAGAACCTTGCACAACGTTGAAATCATTCTCCACTGCGCTTGAGACAGGTGCATTCCACCTCCTATATCGTGGTCAGATGTATAGGCTTGAATGGCCTTTTGCTGCTCCTCCATCCTCTGAAGCATATAGAGGGTTGAATTCCACCTCGTTTCCACTTCTTGCTTCAGATGATGGCAGGGCAGGTTCAGGCGTTTTTGGTGTTGCTCCAGTCTTCTGTACGTGGTGCCTGTACGCCGAAAGTGTCCCGCAATTCTTGTGGCCACCGACAGCATCTCTTGCACGCCCCTGTCGTTTTTTAAATAATTCTGCACCACCAAATTCAAGGTATGTGCAAAACATGGGACGTGCTGGAATTTGCCCAGATATAATGCACGCACAATATTGCTGGCGTTGTCCGATGCCACAAATCCACAGGAGAGTCCAATTGGGGTAAGCCATTCTGTGATGATCTTCCTCAGTTGCCGTAAGAGGTTTTCATCTGTGTGCGTATTCTGGAAAGCGGTGATACAAAGCGTAGCCTGCCTAGGAAAGAGTTGGCGTTTGCGAGATGCTGCTACTGGTGCCGCCGCTGCTGTTCTTGCGGCGGGAGTCAATACATCTACCCAGTGGGCTGTCACAGTCATATAGTCCTGAGTCTGCCCTGCTCCACTTGTCCACATGTCCGTGGTTAAGTGGACATTGGGTACAACTGCATTTTTTAGGACACTGGTGAGTCTTTTTCTGAGGTCTGTGTACATTTTCGGTATCGCCTGCCTAGAGAAATGGAACCTAGATAGTATTTGGTACCGGGGACACAGTACCTCAATCAAGTCTATAGTTGGCTCTGAAGTAATGATGGATACCGGAACCACGTTTCTCACTGCCCAGGATGCCAAGGCCTCAGTTATCCGCTTTGCAGCAGGATGACTGCTGTGATATTTCATCTTCCTCGCAAAGGACTGTTGGACAGTCAATTGCTTGGTGGAAGTAGTAAAAGTGGTCTTACGACTTCCCCTCTGGGATGACCATCGACTCCCAGCAGCAACAACAGCAGCGCCAGCAGCAGTAGGCGTTACACTCAAGGATGCATCGGAGGAATCCCAGGCAGGAGAGAACTCGTCAGAATTGCCAGTGACATGGCCTGCAGGACTATTGGCATTCCTGGGGAAGGAGGAAATTGACACTGAGGGAGTTGGTGGGGTGGTTTGCGTGAGCTTGGTTACAAGAGGAAGGGATTTACTGGTCAGTGGACTGCTTCCGCTGTCGCCCAAAGTTTTTGAACTTGTCACTGACTTATGATGAATGCGCTGCAGGTGACGTATAAGGGAGGATGTTCCGAGGTGGTTAACGTCCTTACCCCTACTTATTACAGCTTGACAAAGGCAACACACGGCTTGACACCTGTTGTCCGCATTTCTGTTGAAATACTTCCACACCGAAGAGCTGATTTTTTTGGTATTTTCACCAGGCATGTCAATGGCCATATTCCTCCCACGGACAACAGGTGTCTCGCCGGGTGCCTGACTTAAACAAACCACCTCACCATCAGAATCCTCCTTGTCAATTTCCTCCCCAGTGCCAGCAACACCCATATTCTCCTCATCCTGGTGTACTTCAACACTGACATCTTCAATCTGACTATCAGGAACTGGACTGCGGGTGCTCCTTCCAGCACTTGCAGGGGGCGTGCAAATGGTGGAAGGTGCATGCTCTTCACGTCCAGTGTTGGGAAGGTCAGGCATCGCAACCGACACAATTGGACTCTCCTTGTGGATTTGTGATTTTGAAGAACGCACAGTTCTTTGCTGTGCTTTTGCCAGCTTAAGTCTTTTCATTTTTCTAGCGAGAGGCTGAGTGCTTCCATCCTCATGTGAAGCTGAACCACTAGCCATGAAGATAGGCCAGGGCCTCAGCCGTTCCTTGCCACTCCGTGTGGTAAATGGCATATTGGCAAGTTTACGCTTCTCCTCCGACGATTTTTATTTAGATTTTTGAGTCATTTTTTTACTGATCTTTTGTGTTTTGGATTTTACATGCTCTGTACTATGACATTGGGCATCGGCCTTGGCAGACGACGTTGATGGAATTTCATCGTCTCGGCCATGACTAGTGGCAGCAGCTTCAGCACGAGGTGGAAGTGGATCTTGATCTTTCCCTATTTTTGGAACCTCAACATTTTTGTTCTCCATATTTTAATAGGCACAACTAAAAGGCACCTCAGGTAAACAATGGAGATGGATGGATACTAGTATACTTATGGATGACGAGTGACTGACGACACAGAGGTAGCTACAGCCGTGGACTACCGTACTGCGTCTGCTAGTATAGAGATGATAATTAATGATATAAAAAATATATATATATAACTACTGTAGGTATATATAATATAATGACGGACCTGGTGGACACTGTCAGCAGACTGCTAAACTACTAGTATGAAGAAGATAGAAAAAAACTTCCACCACAGGTAGGTAGGTATACAATTATGGACGAGCACTGACGACACAGAGATAGCCACAGCCGTGGCCTACCGTACTGCGTCTGCTAGTATAGAGATGATAATTAATGATATAAAAAAAAATATATATAACTACTGTAGGTATATATAATATAATGACGGACCTGGTGGACACTGTCAGCAGACTGCTAAACTACTAGTATGAAGAAGATAGAAAAAAAAAACCACCACAGTTAGGTATACAATTATGGACGAGTGACGACACAGAGGTAGGTACAGCCGTGGACTACCGTACTGCGTCTGCTAGTATAGATAATATACTAAATATATTACTACTGTAGGTATATAATATAATGACGGACCTGGTGGACACTGTCAGCAGACTCCTAAACTACTAGTATGAAGAAGATAGAAAAAAAAACCCCACCACAGGTAGGTATACAATTATGGACGAGCACTGACGACACAGAGGTAGGTACAGCCGTGGACTACCGTACTGCATCTGCTAGTATAGATAATATAATAAATATATTACTACTGTAGGTATATAATATAATGACGGACCTGGTGGACACTGTCAGCAGACTGCTAAACTACTAGTATGAAGAAGATAAAAAAAAAAACCCACCACAGGTAGGTAGGTATACAATTATGGACGAGCACTGACGACACAGAGATAGCCACAGCCGTGGACTACCGTACTGCGTCTGCTAATATAGAGATGATAAAGATGAAAAAAAAAATATAACACTACTGCAGGTAAATATTTATATAATATATGTATGACGGACCTGCTGGACACTGTCAGCAGAATGCATTTATAGAATAAAAAAAAAACACCACAGGAGTGTTTAACTTTTTCAGGCAGACAATATACTGGTGGTCACACTGGCAGCAAAAGTGTGCACTGTACTCCTGCTATAACTGCTCCCCAGTCTCCCCCACAATTAAGCTGTGTGAGCAGTGAGCACTCAGCACAGTCAGATATACATAGATGATATATCATGCAGCACACTGAGGCTGAGCACAGATATGGTATGTGTATCGTTTTTTTTCAGGCAGAGAACGGATTATAAATAATAAAACTGGTGGTCACTATCAGCAAAACTCTGCACTACTGAGTACTCCTGACAAGTTCAACTGCTCCCCAAATTAGTAGTAAATCAAATGTCACTCGTCTCTATCTTCTAATCTAAACGGAGAGGACGCCAGCCACGTCCTCTCCCTATCAATCTCAATGCACGTGTGAAAATGGCGGCGACGCGCGGCTCCTTATATAGAATCCAAGTCTCGTGAGAATCCGACAGCGGGATGATGACGTTCGGGCGCGCTCGGGTTAACCGAGCAAGGCGAGAGGATCCGAGTCTGCTCGGACCCGAGCAAAAAAGGGTGAAGTTCGGGCGGGTTCGGATTCCGAGGAACCGAACCCGCTCATCTCTTATGGCCACCCAGCATGACGCCTCCCTTCTTGACCATGCTGTAATTGCAGTCGCACTGCAGTTCAGCGTGATCATAAAAAATGGTGTAGCCTCCTTCTGGTGCAGACTGTATGTGCGCGCAGGAAGCCGCCACCATTTTTGTGATCACAGCGGCTGAATGTGATGTCATACAGCTGCTGTGACCACGCCCCCTGTGTCTCCTCCATTGCAGACCCCATTTTGAAGCCTTGCCCCCGCACCGCTCCATCCCTGACTTGGAAATGGAGTGTTGCTGACCCCCCTCTCCCCCCCTGCCCCGATTGACAGGCAGAGGCGATCGCATTCTCTGCGGGGTGCCGCAGAAAATGCAGGCACATGCGTATGCTCTTAGCAATTTTTGCAGTTGGATCACTTATTGTGATTGCAATCCAACCTGAATCAGGCCCTATTACCTATCACAATGCGCTGCGGGCAGTACAAAATTGGTTTAATATAGGAGAAAAACCCCCAGACCTGTGCTCCTTAACTGTACCTGGTGGCTAGTGGAGCGGCTGCCCAGTAATCAGTGTCCACGCCAGTGCGCACACGGTCCACCCCCTACGGCCACGCTCCCCTTCATCAGCGGCCTCGTGATCCGGAAGGGCGGTGTGTGTGTGACTGACCTTAGGAAGAAACCGGAGCCTCCGCTGCAGTGACCCAGCAACCAGGGCACGGGAGTATACAGCGCCGCTGGGAGTGATGAAGCTGCAGTAAAGATGTCTATTAGACCTAGCCTGCTGCAGCCCTTGTAGATTCTCATAAAACAAGTTCTTCTTTTCTTGTCAAAATGAATAGCTAAGAATTGGCTTCCTGAGGCAGGCCCCTGTTAAGTGGCCTGCTACTGAAGGCACCAACTACAAACTGAGCTCCCTGTTCATGGAAGCGGGGTTATAGAGGAGGATGCGCTGAGCATCTTGGGAACAGTCAAAAGCTTTGAGTCGGTTGGTGCCTCAGATCAAGATCCTACTCTACACCCCAATGTGAATCCTTGTGGAGTCCTGTGTACCCCACAGAAGAAATTAATGTGTCACACCCATTGGCAGCAACCTTAGAATAGCTGCTGATGGGCACAATTGAGAAAGGAAGGGGGGGGGGGGACATTTGAATCCAGCACATAGATGCAATTCAAATATGTAATTTGTACCTTCCTATTTTAAAATATAATGGATGAACTTCACCCTGTGAGAACAATCTTCATGATCAAGAGATCTCATATGCAAAATAAGTATGAGTTGGGATAGGGCTGGGGAGGGTGGCTGCTCGGGCAGCCCCTCCCCCATCAAGTTAAGGAGATTCAACTGAGGAAGCACAAGGGAACTCTCGTCTGGGGACAACAACTGCAGGGAGACCACATCTTTTCAGATGAACATGGGAGGGCGGAAGGCTGCCTAATACTGAAGCACCATCAAATATCAAACCATATGCAACAACTAGTACAAGCATTCCTGGGGGAAGGTCTGCAGCAGACGGATTTGCATACGGTGATGTCATCCAAGCAGTGGGCCAAAGTTGGCTGGAACCCTCATCTGCATATGAAAAGAGAAAAGGGGCATGCAGGGCATGGCGGCCTTTTGCGGTGCTTGGATGACCCCTAGTTCGCATTAAACACCCCCACCCTCCTTTGGTGTGGGGCTCATGTTGGCTATGCCCCAGCCCCTGAAGCATTCAAGCTGATTTCTTGCAGCAGCTGGGCACTGTAACAGCTCCAGAGCTGCTCTGTAAGGCAACTAAAAGGGTGTGGGCCCTGCAGCACTACCTGTAGTTCGCATTGTGCGTTGGAAGGCACAAAGTAAGCAGACGGGAGAAGTCAGGATAGTGCGCAAGGGCATAGAAGGGAGTGGCTCCAGAAAAGAGAAGTGGAAACAGACAGCAAACTAGGCTGGAGAGAGACCTGAGACAAAGAGATCTGAATTATACGAGAGCCGACCAGGGGAAACACAAATTATGCAATCAAGTTTCCCACATTTGGGGAAATCACAGGAGCAGCACACCCAGAGTGCAATGGGTGAGCCTTGCCCTGGGAGAAGCACCTTCATGATCATAGTATCTCACCTGGCAGGTAAGTAGGAGTTGGGCTAGAGCTGGGGAGGGTCACTGCTCGGGCACCCCCCTGTCAAGTGAAGGAGATCCAACTGAGGCAGCACAAGGGAACTCTCGAAAGAAGAACAAGGCTAGAGGAATATATGAGACAAAGAAATCTGACTTTTACCAGAGCTGACCAGAGGAAAACACAAACACAGTCCCCCACTACCACAAAAAATGCAGGCGAGTTTCCCACATTTGGGGAAATCACAGGGGTCAGCATACCCAGAATGCAATGAATGAACCTCACCCTGGGTGAACAATCTTCATGACCATGGTGTCTCCTATGCAAAATAAGTATGATTTGGGATAGGGCTGGGAGGGCCGCTGCTCAGGCACATCTCTGTCAAGTAAAGGAGATTCAACTGAGGCAGCACAAGGGAACTCTCATCTGGGGACAACAACTGCAGGGAGAACACATATTTTCAGATGAACATGGGAGGGCAGAAGGCTGCCTAATACTGAAGCACCCCCAAACAACAAACCAAGGCCCTCATTCCGAGTTGTTCGCTCGGTATTTTTCATCGCATCGCAGTGAGAATTCTCTTAGTGCGCATGCGTAATGTTCGCACTGCGCATGCGTCAAGTAACTTTACTAAGAAGAAAGTAATTTTACTCACGGCTTTTTCGTCGCTCCGGAGAACGCATTGTGATTGACAGGAAATGGGTGTTACTGGGCGGATGTACGGCGTTTTAGGGGCGTGTGGCTGGAAACGCTACCGTTTCCGGAAAAAACGCAGGCGTGTCTGGAGAAACGGTGGGAGTGCTTGGGCGAACGCTGGGTGTGTTTATGACGTCAGCCGGGACCGAAAAGCACTGAATTGATCGCACAGGCAGAGTAAGTCTGGAGTTACTCAGAAACTGCTAACTCGGTTTTGATCGCAATATTGCGAATACATCGGTCGCACATTTAAGATGTTTAGATTCACTCCCAGTAGGCGGCGGCTTAGCGTGTGTAACTCTGCTATAATCGCCTTGCGAGCGAACAACTCGGAATGAGGGCCCAAATGCAACAACTAGTGCAAGCATTAGTGCATGCAGCAGATGGATTTGCATATGGTGATGTCATCCAAGCAGTGGGTCAAAGTTGGCTTCAACCCTCATCTGCATATGAAAAGAGAAAAGGGGCGTGCAGGGCATGGCGGCCTTTTGCGGTGCTTGGATTACCCCTAGTTCGCATTAAACACCCCCACCCACCTTTGGAACCATGACCACTTTTTTCCATGTGAGATATTTCAAATCCACAGTTTTAAGTGGCTCAAACCAATGTGATTTCAGGAAACTCAACACCACGTTGAGATCCCAAGGTGCCAAAGGAGGCACAAAAGGGGCTGAATATGTAGCACTCCCTTTACAAATGTCTGAACTTCAGGCAGTGAAGCCAGTTCTTTCTGGAAGAAAATCGACAGAGCCGAAATCTGGACCTTAATGGAACCCAATTTTTAGGCCCATAGTCACTCCCGACTGTAGGAAGTGCAGAAAACGACCCAGCTGAAATTCCTCTGTAGGGACCTTCCTGGTCCCTACAGAGGAACCAGGAAGGTTCCATGCCCCATCCCCTGAAGGTTCCATGCCCCATCCCCTGAAGCATTCAAGCTGATTTCTTGCAGCAGCTGGGCACTGTAACAGCTCCAGAGCTGCTCTTTAAGGCAAGTAAAAGATTGTGTGGGCCCTGCAGCACTACCTGTAGTTTGCATTGTGCATTGGAAGGCACAAAGTAAGCAGACGGGAGGAGAAGTCAGGATAGTGCACAAGGGTATAGAAGGGAGGGGCTCAAGATAAAAGAAGTGGAAACAGACAGCAAACTAGGCTGGAGAAAGACCTGAGACAAAGAGATCTGAATTATACGAGAGCCGACCAGAGGAAACACAAATTATGCAGTCAAGTGTCCCACATTTGGGGAAATCGTAGGAGCAGCACACCCAGAGTGCAATGGGTGAGCCTTGCCCTGGGAGAAGCACCTTCCTGATCATAGTATCTCACCTGGCAGGTAAGTAGGAGTTGGGCTAGAGCTGGGGAGGGTTGCTGCTCGGGCACCCCCCTGTCAAGTGAAGGAGATCCACCTGAGGCAGCACAAGGGAACTCTCGAAAGAAGAACAAGGCTAGAGGAAAATCTGAGACAAAGAAATCTGAGTTTTAACAGAGCTGACCAGAGGAAAGCACAAACACAGTCCCCCACTACCACAAATAATGCAGTCGAGTTTCCCACATTTGGGTAAATCACAGGGGTCAGCATACCCAAAATGCAATGAATGAACCTCACCCTGGGAGAACAATCTTCATGACCATGGTATCTCCTATGCAAAATAAGTATGATTTGGGATAGGGCTGGGGAGGGCCGCTGCTCATGCACATCTCTGTCAAGTAAAGGAGATTCAACTGAGGCAGCACAAGGGAACTCTCATCTGGGGACAACAACTGCAGGGAGAACACATATTTTCAGATGAACATGGGAGGGCAGAAGGCTGCCTAATACTGAAGCACCCCCAAACAACAAACCAAATGCAACAACTAGTGCAAGCATTCCTGGGGGAAGTTCTACAGAAGACGGATTTGCATACGGTGATGTCATCCAAGCAGTGGGCCAAAGTTGGCTGGAACCCTCATCTGCATATGAAAAGAGAAAAGGGGTATGCAGGGCATGGCGGCCTTTTGCGGCGCTTGGATGACCCTTAGTTCGCATTAAACACCCCCACCCTCCTTCGGTGTGGGGCTCATGTTGGCCATGCCCCATCCCCTGAAGCATTCAAGCTGATTTCTTGCAGCAGCTTGGCACTGTATCAGCTCCTGAGCTGCTCTGTAAGGCAAGTAAAAGGGTGTGGGCCCTGCAGCACTACCTGTAGTTTGCATTGTGCATTGGAAGGCACAAAGTAAGCAGACAGGAGGAGAAGTCAGGATAGTGCACAAGGGTATAAAAGCGAGTTTCCCACATTTGGGAAAATCACAGGGGTCAGCATACCCAGAATGCAATGAATGAACCTCACCCTGGGAGAACAATCTTCATGACCATGGTATCTCCTATGCAAAATAAGTATGATTTGGGATAGGGCTGGGGAGGGCCGCTGCTCAGGCACATCTCTGTCAAGTAAAGGAGATTCAACTGAGGCAGCACAAGGGAACTCTCATCTGGGGACAACAACTGCAGGGAGAACACATATTTTCAGATAAAAATCTTGGTCATGCTCTGGTTTCTCTTCAGAACGAACAAATCTTTCGCCTTTTATTAAAGATTTCCGTGGAGAGGAGCAAAACCGAGTTTTATCTCAATTTTTGCATGCCCCATCTTTTTGGGGTTTCTTTTATCGGTTTAAAGATAGAATGAGTGTGCTTTAATGTTAGCTCATTTGCATAGAAATGACAGTAAATGTTTGTTTCTTTTCAAACAGAACTTTCTTGACCATGCTACTTGCTTGAAAGATCTGGGAGCACATGGAATACAGTACAAACCATGCTTATAGCAAGGAGAAGCCAGGTGAGAAATCTGCTTACTTTCAAGTTGGGCGCTCACTTTGATCTGAATGAGGACTGCTGGCACAGCATTTAGGCGACAGGTGGAATCTTGGTCATGCTCTGGTTTCTCTTCAGAACGAACAAATCTTTCGCCTTTTATTAAAGATTTCTGTGGAGAGGAGCAAAACTGAGTTTTATCTCAATTTTTGCATGCCCCATATTATTGGGGTTTCTTTTATCAGTTTCTTGTTAGCTTTAATGTAAGTTTATTTGCATAACAATGACTATAAATGTCTGTTTCTTTTCAAGCAGAACTTTCTTGACCATTCTAATTGCTTGAAAGATCTGGGAGCACATGGAAAAGAGTACAAACCATGCTTATAGCAAGGGGAAGCCTGGTGAGAAATCTGCTTTCTTTCTTTCAAATTGGGTGCTCACTTTGCGCTGAATGAGGACTGCTGGCATGGCACTCAGGCGACAGGTGGAATCTTAGTCATACTCTGGTTTCTCTTCAAAACGAACAGATCTTTCGCCTTTTACTAAAGATTTCCGTGGAGAGGAGCAAAACTGAGTTTTATCTCAATTTTTGCATGCTCCGTCTTATTGGGGTTTCTTTTATCGGTTTAAAGATAGAACGAGTGTGCTTTAATGTAAGCTCATTTGCATAGAAATGACAGTAAATGTTTGTTTCTTTTCAAACAGAACTTTCTTGACTATACTAAATGCTTGAAAGATCTGGGAGCACATGGAAAAGAGTACAAACCATGTTTATAGCAAGGGGAAGCCTGGTGAGAAATCTGCTTTCTTTCTTTCAAATTGGGTGCTCACTTTGAGCTGAATGAGGACTGCTGGCATGGCACTCAGGCGACAGGTGGAATCTTGGTCATGTTCTGGTTTCTCTTCAGAACGAACAAATCTTTCGCCTTTTACTAAAGATTTCCGTGGAGAGGAGCAAAACTGAGTTTTATCTCAATTTTTGCATGCCCCATCTTATTGGGATTTTATTTTATCGGTTTAAAGATAGAACGAGTGTGCTTTAATGTAAGCTCATTTGCATAGAAATGACAGTAAATGTTTGTTTCTTTTCAAACAGAACTTTCTTGACCACACTAATTGCTTGAAAGATCTGGGAGCACATGGAAAAGAGTACAAACCATGTTTATAGCAAGGGGAAGCCTGGTGAGAAATCTGCTTTCTTTCTTTCAAATTGGGTGCTCACTTTGAGCTGAATGAGGATTGCTGGCATGGCACTCAGGCGACAGGTGGAATCTTGGTCATGCTCTGGTTTCTCTTCAAAACGAACAGATCTTTCGCCTTTTACTAAAGATTTCCGTGGAGAGGAGCAAAACTGAGTTTTATCTCAATTTTTGCATGCTCCGTCTTATTGGGGTTTCTTTTATCGGTTTAAAGATAGAACGAGTGTGCTTTAATGTAAGCTCATTTGCATAGAAATGACAGTAAATGTTTGTTTCTTTTCAAACAGAACTTTCTTGACTATACTAATTGCTTGAAAGATCTGGGAGCACATGGAAAAGAGTACAAACCATGTTTATAGCAAGGGGAAGCCTGGTGAGAAATCTGCTTTCTTTCTTTCAAATTGGGTGCTCACTTTGAGCTGAATGAGGACTGCTGGCATGGCACTCAGGCGACAGGTGGAATCTTGGTCATGTTCTGGTTTCTCTTCAGAACGAACAAATCTTTCGCCTTTTACTAAAGATTTCCGTGGAGAGGAGCAAAACTGAGTTTTATCTCAATTTTTGCATGCCCCATCTTATTGGGGTTTTATTTTATCGGTTTAAAGATAGAACGAGTGTGCTTTAATGTAAGCTCATTTGCATAGAAATGACAGTAAATGTTTGTTTCTTTTCAAACAGAACTTTCTTGACCACACTAATTGCTTGAAAGATCTGGGAGCTCATGGAAAAGAGTACAAACCATGTTTATAGCAAGGGGAAGCCTGGTGAGAAATCTGCTTTCTTTCATTCAAATTGGGTGCTCACTTTCAGCTGAATGAGAACTGCTGGCATGGCACTCAGGCGACAGGTGGAATCTTGGTCATGCTCTGGTTTCTCTTCAGAACTAACAAATATTTCGCCTTTTATTAAAGATTTCCGTGGAGAGGAGCAAAACTGAGTTTTATCTCAATTTTTGCATGCCCCATATTATTGGGGTTTCTTTTATCAGTTTAAAGACAGAACGAGTGTGCTTTCTTGTTAGCTTTAATGTAAGTTTATTTGCATAACAATGACAGTAAATGTTGTTTCTTTTCAAACAGAACTTTCTTGACCATGCTACTTGCTTAAAGGTCTGGGAGCACATGGAAAACAGTACAAACCATGCAGTATCACAAGAGCCTTTATTTGATCTTTCATGAAGATAGAGCAGAATTGAGGACACGTCAACAATTTCTGCCGAAGGTGGTTCATCTTTCCACATGGTGCCTTTGGCCACTGACACCTTCGTTGAGTCAAAGTCTCTGGCTGTGGTCAGAACTTTGAAAATGTATGTCACCAGAACGGTTCAGATTAGGAAAACAGAGGCTCTGTTTGTCCTGTATGCTCCCAACAGGATTTGGTGTCCTGCTTCCATGCAGACCATTATGCGCTGGATCTGTGGTAAGATTCAGCATGCTCGTTCCACGGCAGGATTGCCGTTACTGAAGTAGGTGAAGACCCATTCTACTAGAAAGGTGGGTTCATCCTTGGCAGCTGGTCGGGGAGTCTCGGCATTGCAACTTTGCCGAGCAGCTATTTAGTAAACACTTTTGCTAAGTTTTACAAGTTTGATACCTTGGCTGATGATAACCTTAAGTTGGGTCATTCGGTGCTGCAGAGTCGTACGCACTCTCCCACCCGTTCAAGAGCTTTGGTATAACCCCATGGTTCTTAATGTGACCCCAGCATCCTCTAGGTCGTATGAGAAAATAGGATTTTAATACCTACCGGTAAATCCTTTTCTCTTAGTCTGTAGAGGATGCTGGGCACCCGTCCCAGTCCATACTGTGTCTGCAGTTATTACTTGTGGTTATACACATGTTGTGTTATGGTTCTGGTCAGCTTTTTGCTGCAATTGTTCATGCCGTTGGCTTGTGTTCTGTTGAATGCCACGTTCTGCGGCATGTTTAAGGTGTGAGCTGGTAAGATGCTCACCTTAGTTTAACAATAAATCCTTTCCTCGAAATGTCCGTCTCCCTGGGCACAGTTCCTATAACTGGAGTCTGGAGGAGGGGCATAGAGGGAGGAGCCAGTTCACACCCTTTGAAAGTCTTAAAGTGCCCATGTCTCTTGCGGATCCCGTCTATACCCCATGGTTCTTAATGTGACCCCAGCATCCTCTACGGACTAAGAGAAAAGAATGCCCTTGCGCACTATCCTGACTTCTCCTCCCGTCTGCTTACTTTGTGCCTTCCAACGCACAATGCGAACTACAGGTGGTGCTGCAGGGCCCACACCCTTTTACTTGCCTTACAGAACAGCTCTGGAGCTGTTACAGTGCCCAGCTGCTGCAAGAAATCAGCTTGAATGCTTCAGGGGATGGGGCATGGCCAACATGAGCCCCACACCAAAGGAGGGTGGGGGTGTTTAATGTGAACTAGGGGTCATCCAAGCACTGCAAAAGGCCGCCATGCCCTGCATGCCCCTTTTCTCTTTTCATATGCAGATGAGGGTTCCAGTCAACTTTGGCCCACTGCTTGGATAACATCACCGTATGCAAATCCGTCTGCTGCAGACCTTCCCCCAGGAATGCTTGTACTAGTTGTTGCATATGGTGCTTCAGTATTAGGCAGCCTTCCGCCCTCCCATGTTCATCTGAAAAGATGTGGTCTCCCTGCAGTTGTTGTCCCCAGACGAGAGTTCCCTTGTGCTTCCTCAGTTGAATCTCCTTAACTTGACGGGGGAGGTGCTGCCCGAGCAGCCCTCCCCAGCCCTATCCCAACTCATATTTATTTTGCATATGAGATCTCTTGATCATGAAGATTGTTCTCACAGGGTGAGGTTCATCCATTATATTTTAAAATAGGAAGGTACGAATTACATATTTGAATTGCATCTATGTGCTGGATTCAAATGTCCCCCCCCCCCCCCCCTTCCTTTCTCAATTGTGCCCGTCAGCAGCTATTCTAAGGTTGCTGCCAATGGGTGTGACACATTAATTTCTTCTGTGGGGTACACTGGACTCCACAAGGATTCACATTGGGGTGTAGAGTAGGATCTTGATCTGAGGCACCAACCGGCTCAAAGCTTTTGACTGTTCCCAAGAAGCTCAGTGCATTCTCCTCTATAACCCCGCTTCCATGAACAGGGAGCTCAGTTTGTAGTTGGTGCCTTCAGTAGCAGGCCAATTAACAGGGGCCTGCCTCAGGCAGCCTATTCTTAGCTATTAATTTTGACAAGAAAAGAAGAACTTGTTTTATGAGAATCTACAAGGGCTGCAGCAGGCTAGGTCTAATAGACATCTTTACTGCAGCTTCATCACTCCCAGCGGCGCTGTATACTCCCGTGCCCTGGTTGCTGGGTCACTGCAGCGGAGGCTCCGGTTTCATCCTAAGGTCAGTCACACACACACCACCCTTCCGGATCACGAGGCCGCTGCTGAAGGGGAGCGAGGCCGTAGGGGGTGGGCCGTGTGCGCACTGCGGTGGACACTGATTACTGGGCAGCCGCTCCACTAGCCACCAGGTACAGTTAAGGAGCACAGGTCTGGGGGTTTTTCTTCTATATTAACCCAATTTTGTACTGCCCGCAGCGCATTGTGATAGGTAATAGGGCCTGATTCAGGTTGGATTGCAATCACAATAAGCGATCCAACTGCAAAAATTGCTAAGAGCATACGCATGTGCCTGCATTTTCTGCGGCACCCCGCAGAGAATGTGATCGCCTCTGCCTGTCAATCGGGGCGGGGAAGGGGGGAGAGGTGGGTCAGCAACACTCCATTTCCAAGTCAGGGATGGAGCGGTGCGGGGGCAAGGCTTCAAAATGGGGTCTGCAACGGAGGAGACACAGGGGGCGTGGTCACAGCGACTGTATGACATCACATTCAGCCGCTGTGATCACAAAAATGGTGGCGGCTTCCTGCGCGCACATACAGTCTGCACCAGCAGGAGCCTACACCATTTTTTATGATCACGCTGAACTGCAGTGCGACTGCAATTACAGCATGGTCAAGAAGGGAGGCGTCATGCTGGGTGGCCATGCCCTGTCACTTTGCAGGAGCCAGCACCGCTCACACACTAGTCCCCGGGTGCAGCCCCCAACCCCCGGGACACCCGGAGCAACAAAATGTAGATTCAGGCCACCAGGCCACGCCCCTACCTATGAAACCATGCCTCCTTTTTACCATTGCACTGCTTATCTGCGCGCACTGCATTACAATCTCCCTCGCCACCTCTCTGGGTGTCACCAGTGATAGTGACACCTCTGCCATGCTTGTAGCAGCTGGTCCTAAGATCTACGCCTCAAACCCTGAGTGTTTGCCCTTGTGACTTGTTGATCATCATAGCGAAGCAGATGCTTACAGAAAACTGCAGGGGCTTAGATTGAAAATAAAAAAATTGATAGGGTATAAGGTAGAGAGGAGCGGGTTCGGTTCTCCGAGAACCGAATTCCCCACGAACTCCACGTGGTTTACACTGGTCCGAGGCAGGCTCGGTTGTTCCCGCCTGACTCGGAAAACCTGAACAAGGGAAAATGTCATCATCCCGCTGTCGGATTCTCGCGAGATTCGGATTCCATATAAAGAGCTGCGCGTTGCTGCCATTTTTACTCGTGCATTGAAGAGAGAGCGGAGAGGACGTGGCTATGTTCTCTCAGTGGAAATCTCAATATCAGTGCTCAGTATCAGTGGTTACTTATTGCTGCTCAGTAATACTAGTAGTGTGTCTCTCCTGCTCAGTGTCAGTTCTCAGTAGTATCCTCATCAGTGCTCAGTATCACTGTTCATTGTCTTGTGCTGCATTGTGTTGCTCAGCATAATACAGTACATTACTAATAGTCCAGTGCTGCATCTTGCTGCTCAGTGTCAGTTCTAGTATCCTCATCAGTGCTCACTATCACTGCTCATTGCATTGTGGTGTTCTGTATACTACAATAACATAGTAATATAGTAACATAGTTTTTGAGGTTGAATAGAGGCAAATTGCCCATCGTGTTCAACCTGTTTTAAGTTGTGATGATTCTACATACTTGCTGAATAATGTTTTATGACTAGTTAGCTACTATAACTCATGTTACCCCCGGATTAACCATGTTGATATTTTAAGTATTATAACCTTGGATAGCTTTTTCATTCAGAAATGTATCCATTCCTTTTTTAAATCCAATTACAGAGTCCGCCATTACCACCTTCCCTGGCAGGGAATTCCACATCCTGATTGCCCTAACAGTGAAGAAACCTTTCCTCCATTGCGTTCTGAACTTTCCTCCAGTCGCAGCGAGTGACCACGTGTTCTTTTAATAAATAATTCCTCTGATAACTCTTTGTTATGTATCTTTACATATTTGAAGATATTAATAATATCTCCTCTTAGGCACCTCTTTTCTAGTGTATAAATATTCAGCCTAGTAAGTCTTTCCTTATAGTCCAGTACTTTAAGGCCTTTAATCAATTTAGTCTTCAGGATCTCTGACACTTCCATGAGCAGCAGAGTAGTGCAATGGAAGCATGCTGGGCCCATAACCCAGAGGTCGATTGATCGAAACTATCCTCTGCTATGTGCATTTTTTTTTTTATAATTAAAGTAATCAAAAACTGGGATTGATATTTTGGCACTTTTATTTTTACTTAAAGTACAATAACTTTTATCATTTTAATTTGTTTTAATAGTATATTGACAGCATTGTTTTCTTTAAAAAATCCACTTAATTTTCTTTACCCTATTACTGAAATGGTAATTGACAAAAACAAACTACATTGTCACCAGAAGAGCAATGCAAAATGTACAAGTGATATATGAAAATCATCTTCCATCTTGAATTTCAATGATGCATTGGGACAACAATTTGTGAGAAACATCTTCACCCATAAAGAAAGATTTTCTTAATTCCTTACCTGTGTGCTGATTAGATATCACCTTGTTTTCACATTAAACAGACTTCCCCATGAGGAAGCAGCAAGGATGCAGTGACGTTTCCTGGTGTCAACCTGTATTATTTCAGTAGACATTGAAATGAGGATGCATCTTTGATGCCTTTCCAATGAAGCAAGTTTAATTCAGTAATAGGTGAAAAACCATTCCTACAAAGGTGTTAATCAGAGACTTGGCTTTGTGGACACTTTTCAGAGAGCAAATTTGTTAGCATAAACATAAAATCAGAAAATGAAGAGCTGTTTAATCACTCAATTGGACTTTTCTGCCAGCATAATTTTTTTTCTCTGCAACTCACTGCTAAATTGTGCTTCCTAGCTGTTTTTTTATAAAATCACTTAATCAAATCTAACTCTGATTACATCAGAGAAGGCCAGGTACCCTACACCATAAGGGGGGTTTTTGAAATTTTGACTTGTCTACTTAAAGATCACCAAAATCTGATTACAAGGTCAATTACATCCCTGGGTGGGATTGAACCACCAACCTTTTGGTTAATAGCCAAACATGCTAACCGATTGCGCCACAGAGACACCTTGCGAAAGTCAATACTGACAAAGGCTAATAAGCATTCATCTAGAACGTTTCCTAGAAAAACTTTAAAAAGTCAATAATCTGGAGAATTTTTGTAAGAAACACATTGGTACTTTCCCATGATGAGTGAGTGCTTCAGGATTTCTTGCACTTACATGGGCTATTAACCAAAAGGTTGGTGGTTCAATCCCACCCAGGGATGTAATTGACCTTGTCATCAGATTTTGGTGATCTTTAAGTAGACAAGTCAAAATTTCAAACCCCCTCTTATGGTGTAGGGTACCTGGCCTTCTCTGACGTAATCAGAGTTAGATTTAATTAAGTGATTTTATAAAAAACAGCTAGGAAGCACAATTTAGCAGTGGGTTGCAGAGAAAAAAATAACATTTTAAACCTACCGGTAATTTTTTTTTCTCGTAGTCCGTAGAGGATGATGGGGACTCCGTAAGGACCATGGGGGATAGACGGGCTCCGCAGCAGACATGGGCACTTTAAGAAAGACTTTAGATCTGGGTGTGCACTGGCTCCTCCCTCTATGCCCCTCCTCCATACCTCAGTTAGAGAAACTGTGCCCAGAGGAGACGGACAGTACGAGGAAAGGATTTTTGTTAATCCAAGGTCAAGATTCATACCAGCCACACCAATCACACCGTATAACTTGTGATATACTACCCAGTTAACAGTATGAAAACAACATAGCATCAGTCCAAGACCGATGAAAACTAACATATAACCCTTATGTAAGCAATAACTATATACAAGTCTTGCAGAAGTAGACCGCACTTGGGACGGGCACCCAGCATCCTCTACGGACTACGAGAAAAAGATTTACCGGTAGGTTTAAAATCTTATTTTCTCTTACGTCCTAGAGGATGCTGGGGACTCCGTAAGGACCATGGGGATTATACCAAAGCTCCCAAACGGGCAGGAGAGTGCGGATGACTTTGCAGCACCGATTGAGCAAACAGGAGGTCCTCCTCAGCCAGGGTATCAAACTTATAGAACTTTGCAAAGGTGTTTGAACCAACTTTGACCCACTGCTTGGATGACATCACCATATGCAAATCCATCTGCGGCAGGCCTTCCCCCAGGAATGCTTGCACTAGTTGTTGCATTTGGTTTGTTGTTTGGGGGTGCTTCAGTTTTAGGCAGCCTTCTGCCCTCCCATGTTCATCTGAAAATATGTGTTCTCCCTGCAGTTGTTGTCCCCAGATGAGAGTTCCCTTGTGCTGCCTCAGTTGAATCTCCTTTACTTGACAGAGATGTGCCTGAGCAGCGGCCCTCCCCAGCCCTATCCCAAATCATACTTATTTTGCATAGGAGATACCATGGTCATGAAGATTGTTCTCCCAGGGTTAGGTTAATTCATTGCATTCTGGGTATGCTGACCCCTGTGATTTCCCCAAATGTGGGAAACTCAACTGCATTATTTGTGGTAGTGGGGGACTGTGTTTGTGCTTTCCTCTGGTCAGCTCTGGTAAAAGTCAGATTTCTTTGTCTCAGATCTTCCTCTAGCCTTGTTCTTCTTTCGAGAGTTCCCTTGTGCTGCCTCAGTTGGATCTCCTTCACTTGACAGGGGGGTGCCCGAGCAGCGACCCTCCCCAGCTCTAGCCCAACTCCTACTTACCTGCCAGGTGAGATACTATGATCATGAAGATGCTTCTCCCAGGGCAAGGCTCACCCATTGCACTCTGGGTGTGCTGCCCCTGCGATTTCCCCAAATGTGGGAAACTTGACTGCATAATTTGTGTTTCCCCTGGTCGGCTCTCATATAATTCAGATCTCTTTGTCTCAGGTCTCTCTCCAGCCTAGTTTGCTGTCTGTTTCCACTTCTTTTTTCTTGAGCCCCTCCCTTCTATACCCTTGTGCACTATCCTGACTTCTCCCGTCTGCTTACTTTGTGCCTTCCAACGCACAATACAAACTACAGGTAGTGCTGCAGGGCCCACACCCTTTTACTTGCTTTACAGAGCAGCTCTGGAGCTGTTACAGTGCCCAGCTGCTGCAAGAAATCAGCTTGAATGCTTCAGGGGCTGGGGCATAGCCAACATGAGCCCCACACCGAAGGAGGGTGGAGGTGTTTAATGCGAACTAGGGGTCATCCAAGCGCCGCAAAAGGCCGCCATGCCCTGCACACCCCTTTATTCTTTTCATATGCAGACGAGGGTTGAAGCCAACTTTGACCCACTGCTTGGATGACATCACCATATTCAAATCCATCTGCTGCAGGCCTTCCCCCAGGAATGCTTGCACTAGTTGTTGCATTTGGTTTGTTGTTTGGGGGTGCTTCAGTATTAGGCAGCCTTCTGCCCTCCCATGTTCATCTGAAAATATGTGTTCTCCCTGCAGTTGTTGTCCCCAGATGAGAGTTCCCTTGTGCTGCCTCAGTTGAATCTCCTTTACTTGACAGAGATGTGCCTGAGCAGCGGCCCTCCCCAGCCCTATCCCAAATCATACTTATTTTGCATAGGAGATACCATGGTCATGAAGATTGTTCTCCCAGGGTTAGGTTCATTCATTGCATTCTGGGTATGCTGACCCCTGTGATTTCCCCAAATGTGGGAAACTCAACTGCATTATTTGTGGTAGTGGGGGACTGTGTTTGTGCTTTCCTCTGGTCAGCTCTGGTAAAAGTCAGATTTCTTTGTCTCAGATCTTCCTCTAGCCTTGTTCTTCTTTCGAGAGTTCCCTTGTGCTGCCTCAGTTGGATCTCCTTCACTTGACAGGGGGGTGCCCGAGCAGCGACCCTCCCCAGCTCTAGCCCAACTCCTACTTACCTGCCAGGTGAGATACTATGATCATGAAGATGCTTCTCCCAGGGCAAGGCTCACCCATTGCACTCTGGGTGTGCTGCCCCTGCGATTTCCCCAAATGTGGGAAACTTGACTGCATAATTTGTGTTTCCCCTGGTCGGCTCTCATATAATTCAGATCTCTTTGTCTCAGGTCTCTCTCCAGCCTAGTTTGCTGTCTGTTTCCACTTCTTTTTTCTTGAGCCCCTCCCTTCTATACCCTTGTGCACTATCCTGACTTCTCCCATCTGCTTACTTTGTGCCTTCCAACGCACAATGCAAACTACAGGTAGTGCTGCAGGGCCCACACCCTTTTACTTGCTTTACAGAGCAGCTCTGGAGCTGTTACAGTGCCCAGCTGCTGCAAGAAATCAGCTTGAATGCTTCAGGGGCTGGGGCATAGCCAACATGAGCCCCACACCGAAGGAGGGTGGAGGTGTTTAATGCAAACTAGGGGTCATCCAAGCGCCGCAAAAGGCCGCCATGCCCTGCACACCCCTTTTTTCTTTTCATATGCAGACGAGGGTTGAAGCCAACTTTGACCCACTGCTTGGATGACATCACCATATGCAAATCCATCTGCTGCAGGCCTTCCCCCAGGAATGCTTGCACTAGTAGTTGCATTTGGTTCGTTGTTTGGGGGTGCTTCAGTTTTAGGCAGCCTTCTGCCCTCCCATGTTCATCTGAAAATATGTGTTCTCCCTGCAGTTGTTGTCCCCAGATGAGAGTTCCCTTGTGCTGCCTCAGTTGAATCTCCTTTACTTGACAGAGATGTGCCTGAGCAGCGGCCCTCCCCAGCCCTATCCCAAATCATACTTATTTTGCATAGGAGATACCTTGGTCATGAAGATTGTTCTCCCAGGGTGAGGTTCATTCATTGCATTCTGGGTATGCTGACCCCTGTGATTTCCCCAAATGTGGGAAACTCGACTGCATTATTTGTGGTAGTGGGGGACTGTGTTTGTGCTTTCCTCTGGTCAGCTCTGGTAAAAGTCAGATTTCTTTGTCTCAGATCTTCCTCTAGCCTTGTTCTTCTTTCGAGAGTTCCCTTGTGCTGCCTCAGTTGGATCTCCTTCACTTGACAGGGGGTGCCCAAGCAGCAATCCTCCACAGCTCTAGCCTAACTCCTACTTACCTGCCAGGTGAGATACTATGATCTTCACTGTTAGGGCAATCAGGATGTGGAATTCCCTGCCAGGGAAGGTGGTAATGGCGGACTCTGTAATTGGATTTAAAAAAGGAATGGATACATTTCTGAATGAAAAAGCTATCCAAGGTTATAATACTTAAAATATCAACATGGTTAATCCGGGGGTAACATGAGTTGTAGTAGTTAACTAGTCATAAAACATTATTCAGCAAGTATGTAGAATCATCACAACTTAAAACAGGTTGAACACGATGGGCAATTTGCCTCTTTTCAACCTCAAAAACTATATTACTATATGTTACTATATTACTATGTTACTGTAGTATACAGAACACCACAATGTAATGAGCAGTGATAGTGAGCACTGATGATGATACTAGAACTGACACTGAGCAGCAAGATGCAGCACTGGACTATTAGTAATGTACTGTAGTATGCTGAGCACCACAATGCAGCACAAGACAATGAGCAGTGATACTGAGCACTGATGAGGATACTACTGAGAACTGACACTGAGCAGGAGAGACACACTACTAGTATTACTGAGCAGCAATAAGTAACCACTGATACTGAGCACTGATATTGAGATTTCCACTGAGAGAACATAGCCACGTCCTCTCCGCTCCCTCTTCAATGCACGAGTAAAAATGGCGGCAACGCGCAGCTCTTTATATGAAATCCGAATCTCGCGAGAATCCGACAGCGGGATGATGACATTTTCCCTTGTTCAGGTTTTCCGAGTCAGGCGGGAACAACCGAGCCTGCCTCGGACCAGTGTAAACCACGTGGAGTTCGTGGGGAATTCGGTTCTCGGAGAACCGAACCCGCTCCTCTCTACCTTATACCCATATATTTTTTTATTTTCAATCTAAGCCCCTGCAGTTTTCTGTAAGCATCTGCTTCGCTATGATGATCAACAAGTCACAAGGGCAAACACTCAGGGCTTGAGGCGTAGATCTTAGGACCAGCTGCTACAAGCATGGCAGAGGTGTCACTATCACTGGTGACACCCAGAGAGGTGGCGAAGGAGATTGTAATGCAGTGCGCGCAGATAAGCAGCGCAATGGTAAAAAGGAGGCATGGTTTCATAGGTAGGGGCGTGGCCTGGTGGCCTGAATCTACATTTTGTTGCTCCGGGTGTCCCGGGGGTTGGGGGCTGCACCCGGGGACTAGTGTGTGAGCGGTGCTGGCTCCTGCACAGTGACAGGACATGGCCACCCAGCATGACGCCTCCCTTCTTGACCAATCTGTAATTGCAGTCGCACTGCAGTTCAGCGTGATCATAAAAAATGGTGTAGCCTCCTGCTGGTGCAGACTGTATGTGCGCGCAGGAAGCCGCCACCATTTTTGTGATCACAGCGGCTGAATGTGATGTCATACAGCCGCTGTGACCACGCCCCCTGTGTCTCCTCCGTTGCAGACCCCATTTTGAAGCCTTGCCCCTGCACCGCTCCATCCCTGACTTGGAAATGGAGTGTTGCTGACCCCCCTCTCCCCCCCTGCCCCGATTGACAGGCAGAGGCGATCGCATTCTCTGCGGGGTGCCGCAGAAAATGCAGGCACATGCGTATGCTCTTAGCAATTTTTGCAGTTGGATCGCTTACTGTGATTGCAATCCAACCTGAATCAGGCCCTATTACCTATCACAATGCGCTGCGGGCAGTACAAAATTGGTTTAATATGGGATAAAAAACCCCAGACCTGTGCTCCTTAACTGTACCTGGTGGCTCGTGGAGCGGCTGCCCAGTAATCAGTGTCCACGCCAGTGCGCACACGGTCCACCCCCTACGGCCACGCTCCCCTTCATCAGCGGCCTCGTGATCCGGAAGGGCGGTGCGTGTGTGACTGACCTTAGGAAGAAACCGGAGCCTCCGCTGCAGTGACCCAGCAACCAGGGCACGGGAGTATACAGCGCCGCTGGGAGTGATGAAGCTGCAGTAAAGATGTCTATTAGACCTAGCCTGCTGCAGCCCTTGTAGATTCTCATAAAAAAAGTTCTTATTTTCTTGTCAAAATTAATAGCTAAGAATAGGCTGCCTGAGGCAGGCCCCTGTTAAGTGGCCTGCTACTGAAGGCACCAACTACAAACTGAGCTCCCTGTTCATGGAAGCGGGGTTATAGAGGAGAATGCGCTGAGCATCTTGGGAACAGTCAAAAGCTTTGAGCCGGTTGGTGCCTCAGATCAAGATCCTACTCTACACCCCAATGTGAATCCTTGTGGAGTCCAGTGTACCCCACAGAAGAAATTAATGTGTCACACCCATTGGCAGCAACCTTAGAATAGCTGCTGACGGGCACAATTGAGAAAGGAAGGGGGGGGGGACATTTGAATCCAGCACATAGATGCAATTCAAATATGTAATTTGAACCTTCCTATTTTAAAATATAATGGATGAACTTCACCCTGTGATAACAATCTTCATGATATAGAGATCTCATATGCAAAATAAGTATGAGTTGGGATAGGGCTGGGGAGGGTGGCTGCTCGGGCAAGCCCCTTCCCCGTCAAGTTAAGGAGATTCAACTGAGGAAGCACAAGGGAACTCTCGTCTGGGGACAACAACTGCAGGGAGACCACATTTTTTCAGATGAACATGGGAGGGCGGAAGGCTGCCTAATACTGAAGCACCATCAAATATCAAACCATATGCAATAACTAGTACAAGCATTCCTGGGGGAAGGTCTGCAGGAGACGAATTTGCATACGGTGATGTCATCCAAGCAGTGGGCCAAAGTTGGCTGGAACCCTCATCTGCATATGAAAAGAGAAAAGGGTTATGCAGGGCATGGCGGCCTTTTGCGGCGCTTGGATGACCCCTAGTTCGCATTAAACACCTCCACCCTCCTTCGGTGTGGGGCTCATGTTGGCTATGCCCCAGCCCCTGAAGCATTCAAGCTGATTTCTTGCAGCAGCTGGGCACTGTAACAGCTCCAGAGCTGCTCTGTAAGGCAAATAAAAGGGTGTGGGCCCTGCAGCACTACCTGTAGTTCGCATTGTGCGTTGGAAGGCACAAAGTAAGCAGACGGGAGAAGTCAGGATAGTGCGCAAGGGCATAGAAGGGAGCGGCTCAAGAAAAGAGAAGTGGAAACAGACAGCAAACTAGGCTGGAGAGAGACCTGAGACAAAGAGATCTGAATTATACGAGAGCCGACCAGGGGAAACACAAATTATGCAGTCAAGTTTCCCATATTTGGGGAAATCGCAGGGGCAGCACACCCAGAGTGCAATGGTTGAGCCTTGCCCTGGGAGAAGCACCTTCAAGATCATAGTATCTCACCTGGCAGGTAAGTAGGAGTTGGGCTAGAGCTGGGGAGGGTCGCTGCTCGGGCACCCCCCTGTCAAGTGAAGGAGATCCAACTGAGGCAGCACAATGGAACTCTCGAAAGAAGAACAAGGCTAGAGGAAGATCTGAGACAAAGAAATCTGACTTTTACCAGAGCTGACCAGCGGAAAACACAAACACAGTCCCCAACTACCACAAATAATGCAGGCGAGTTTCCCACATTTGGGTAAATCACAGGGGTCAGCATACCCAGAATGCAATGAATGAACCTCACCCTGGGTGAACAATTTTCATGACCATGGTGTCTCCTATGCAAAATAAGTATGATTTGGGATAGGGCTGGGGAGGGCCGCTGCTCAGGCACATCTCTGTCAAGTAAAGGAGATTCAACTGAGGCAGCACAAGGGAACTCTCATATGGGGACAACAACTGCAGGGAGAACACATATTTTCAGATGAACATGGGAGGGCAGAAGGCTGCCTAATACTGAAGCACCCCCAAACAACAAACCAAATGCAACAACTAGTGCAAGCATTCCTGGGGGAAGGCCTGCAGCAGATGGATTTGCATATGGTGATGTTATCCAAGCAGTGGGTCAAAGTTGGCTTCAACCCTCATCTGCATATGAAAAGAGAAAAGGGGCGTGCAGGGCATGGCGGCCTTTTGCGGTGCTTGGATGACCCCTAGATCGCATTAAACACCCCCACCCTCCTTTGGTGTGGGGCTCATGTTGGCCATGCCCCATCCCATGAAGCATTCAAGCTGATTTATTGCAGCAGCTGGGCACTGTAACAGCTCCAGAGCTGCTCTGTAAGGCAAGTAAAAGGGTGTGGGCCCTGCAGCACTACCTGTAGTTTGCATTGTGCATTGGAAGGCACAAAGTAAGCAGACGGGAGGAGAAGTCAGGATAGTCCACAAGGGTATAGAAGGGAGGGGCTCAAGAAAAAAGAAGTGGAAACAGAGAGCAAACTAGGCTGGAGAGAGACCTGAGACAAAGAGATCTGAATTATACGAGAGCCGACCAGAGGAAACACAAATTATGCAGTCAAGTGTCCCACATTTGGGGAAATCGTAGGAGCAGCACACCCAGTGTGCAATGGGTGAGCCTTGCCCTGGGAGAAGCACCTTCCTGATTATAGTATCTCACCTGGGTGTGCTGCCCCTGCGATTTCCCCAAATGTGGGAAACTTGACTGCATAATTTGTGTTTCCCCTGGTCGGCTCTCATATAATTCAGATCTCTTTGTCTCAGGTCTCTCTCCAGCCTAGTTTGCTGTCTGTTTCCACTTCTTTTTTCTTGAGCCCCTCCCTTCTATACCCTTGTGGACTATCCTGAATTCTCCTCCTGTCTGCTTACTTTGTGCCTTCCAATGCACAATGCAAACTACAGGTAGTGCTGCAGGGCCCACACCCTTTTACTTGCCTTACAGAGCAGCTCTGGAGCTGTTACAGTGCCAAGCTGCTGCAAGAAATCAGCTTGAATGCTTCAGGGGCTGGGGCATGGCCAACATGAGCCCCACACCGAAGGAGGGTGGGGGTGTTTAATGCGAACTAAGGGTCATCCAAGCGCCGCAAAAGGCCGCCATGCCCTGCATACCCCTTTTCTCTTTTCATATGCAGATGAGGGTTCCAGCCAACTTTGGCCCACTGCTTGGATGACATCACTATATGCATATCCGTCTTCTGCAGACCTTCCCCCAGGAATGCTTGTACTAGTTGTTGCATTTGGTTTGTTGTTTGGGGGTGCTTCAGTATTAGGCAGCCTTCTGCCCTCCCATGTTCATCTGAAAATATGTGTTCTCACTGCAGTTGTTGTCCCCAGATGAGAGTTCCCTTGTGCTGCCTCAGTTGAATCTCCTTTACTCTAAAACTTGTAAAACTTAGCAAAAGTGTTTACTAAATAGCTGCTCGGCAAAGTTGCAATGCCGAGACTCCCCGACCAGCTGCCCAGGATGAACCCACCTTTCTAGTAGAATGGGTCTTCACCTAATTCAGTAACGGCAATCCTGCCGTGGAATGAGCATGCTGAATCTTACCACAGATCCAGCGCATAATTGTCTACATGGAAGCAGGACACCCAATCCTGTTGGGAGCATACAGGACAAACAGAGCCTCTGTTTTCCTAATCTGAACCGTTCTGGTGACATAAATTTTCAAAGTTCTGACCACAGCCAGAGACTTTGACTCAACGAAGGTGTCAGTGGCCAAAGGCACCATGTGGAAAGATGAACCACCTTCGGCAGAAATAGTTGACGTGTCCTCAATTCTGCTCTATCTTCATGAAATATCAAATAAAGGCTCTTGTGATACTGCATGGTTTGTACTGTTTTCCATGTGCTCCCAGATCTTTCAAGCAAGAAGCATGGTCAAGAAAGTTCTGTTTGAAAAGAAACAACATTTACTGTCATTGTTATAGAATTTGGGAGAAAAAACAAGAAGAAATCTGCACTGTTGACGCACTGGACAGAATGAATGAATCATAAAATATAACCTTTATTAAGTATGTATTAAAATTGGATAAATATTAATATTATTATCCCAAACTGCAGTGAAACATAAAGGTTAAAATCACAGAACTAACATACATGTGCATAAGAAGAATAAAGAGATGTGAAAAAAAGGTTTAAAAAGCGTGTCCGTGTGTGATTATTTTTGAAGGCACAACCCTGGCGGGGTTGTTTATATAGATTTATATGTTGCTAATAATCACTTTCTAGCGTAATGTTATTAAATAGCTGTTAGTATCTATGTCGTCAGGTACCACTGGGTCGTATCCTATATACTCCTGTGGGAAACTTGACTGCATAATTTGTGTTTCCCCTGGTCGGCTCTCGTATAATTCAGATCTCTTTGTCTCAGGTCTCTCTCCAGCCTAGTTTGCTGTCTGTTTCCACTTCTCTTTTCTTGAGCCGCTGCCTTCTATGCCCTTGTGCACTCTCCAGACTTCTCCTGTCTGCTTACTTTGTGCCTTCCAACGCACAATGCAAACTACAGGTAGTGCTGCAGGGCCCACACCCTTTTACTTGCCTTACAGAGCAGCTCTGGAGCTGTTACAGTGCCCAGCTGCAGCAAGAAATCAGCTTGAATGCTTCAGGGGCTGGGGCATAGCCAACATGAGCCCCACACCGTCGGAGGGTGGAGGTGTTTAATGCAAACTAGGGGTCAGCCAAGCGCCGCAAAAGGCCGCCATGCCCTGCATGCCCCTTTTCTCTTTTCATATGCAGACGAGGGTTGAAGCCAACTTTGACCCACTGCTTGGATGACATCACCATATGCAAATCCATCTGCGGCAGGCCTTCCCCCAGGAATGCTTGCACTAGTTGTTGCATTTGGTTTGTTGTTTGGGGGTGCTTCAGTATTAGGCAGCCTTCTGCCCTCCCATGTTCATCTGAAAATATGTGTTCTCCCTGCAGTTGTTGTCCCCAGATGAGAGTTCCCTTGTGCTGCCTCAGTTGAATCTCCTTTACTTGACAGAGATGTGCCTGAGCAGCGGCCCTCCCCAGCCCTATCCCAAATCATACTTATTTTGCATAGGAGATACCATGGTCATGAAGATTGTTCTCCCAGGGTTAGGTTCATTCATTGCGTTCTGGGTATGCTGACCTCTGTGATTTCCCCAAATGTGGGAAACTCAAATGCATTATTTGTGGTAGTGGGGGACTGTGTTTGTGCTTTCCTCTGGTCAGCTCTGGTAAAAGTCAGATTTCTTTGTCTCAGATCTTCCTCTAGCCTTGTTCTTCTTTCAAGAGTTCCCTTGTGCTGCCTCAGTTGGATCTCCTTCACTTGACAGGGGGGTGCCCGAGCAGCGACCCTCCCCAGCTCTAGCCCAACTCCTACTTACCTGCCAGGTGAGATACTATGATCATGAAGTTGCTTCTCCCAGGGCAAGGCTCACCCATTGCACTCTGGGTGTGCTGCCCCTGCGATTTCCCCAAATATGGGAAACTTGATTGCATAATTTGTGTTTCCCCTAGTCGGCTCTCATATAATTCAGATCTCTTTGTCTCAGGTCTCTCTCCAGCCTAGTTTGCTGTCTGTTTCCACTTCTTTTTTCTTGAGCCCCTCCCTTCTATACCCTTGTGCACTATCCTGACTTCTCCTCCTGTCTGCTTACTTTGTGCCTTCCGATGCACAATGCAAACTACAGGTAGTGCTGCAGGGCCCACACCCTTTTACTTGCCTTACAGAGCAGCTCTGGAGCTGTTACAGTGCCAAGCTGCTGCAAGAAATCAGCTTGAATGCTTCAGGGGCTGGGGCATGGCCAACATGAGCCCCACACCGAAGTAGGGTGGGGGTGTTTAATGCGAACTAAGGGTCATCCAAGCGCCGCAAAAGGCCGCCATGCCCTGCATACCCCTTTTCTCTTTTCATATGCAGATGAGGGTTCCAGCCAACTTTGGCCCACTGCTTGGATGACATCACTGTATGCAAATCCGTCTTCTGCAGACCTTCCCCCAGGAATGCTTGTACTAGTTGTTGCATTTGGTTTGTTGTTTGGGGGTGCTTCAGTATTAGGCAGCCTTCTGCCCTCCCATGTTCATCTGAAAATATGTGTTCTCCCGGCAGTTGTTGTCCCCAGATGAGAGTTCCCTTGTGCTGCCTCAGTTGAATCTCCTTTACTTGACAGAGATGTGCCTGAGCAGCGGCCCTCCCCAGCCCTATCCCAAATCATACTTATTTTGCATAGGAGATACCATGGTCATAAAGATTGTTCTCCCAGGGTGAGGTTCATTTAATTGCATTCTGGGTATGCTGACCCCTGTGATTTCCCCAAATGTGGGAAACTCAACTGCATTATTTGTGGTAGTGGGGGACTGTGTTTGTGTTTTCCTCTGGTCAGCTCTGGTAAAAGTCAGATTTCTTTGTCTCAGATCTTCCTCTAGCCTTGTTCTTCTTTCGAGAGTTCCATTGTGCTGCCTCAGTTTGATCTCCTTCACTTGACAGGGGGGTACCCGAGCAGCGACCCTCCCCAGCTCTAGCCCAACTCCTACATAACTGCCAGGTGAGATACTATGATCATGAAGGTGCTTCTCCCAGGGCAAGGCTCACCCATTGCACTCTGGGTGTGCTGCTCCTGCGATTTCCCCAAATGTGGGAAACTTGACTGCATAATTTGTGTTTCCCCTGGTCGGCTCTCGTATAATTCAGATCTCTTTGTCTCAGGTCTCTCTCCAGCCTAGTTTGCTGTCTGTTTCCACTTCTCTTTTCTTGAGCCGCTGCCTTCTATGCCCTTGTGCACTCTCCTGACTTCTCCTGTCTGCTTACTTTGTGCCTTCCAACGCACAATGCAAACTACAGGTAGTGCTGCAGGGCCCACACCCTTTTACTTGCCTTTCAGAGCAGCTCTGGAGCTGTTACAGTGCCCAGCTGCTGCAAGAAATCAGCTTGAATGCTTCAGGGGCTGGGGCATAGCCAACATGAGCCCCACACCGACGGAGGGTGGAGGTGTTTAATGCGAACTAAGGGTCATCCAAGCGCCGCAAAAGGCCGCCATGCCCTGCATACCCCTTTTCTCTTTTCATATGCAGATGAGGGTTCCAGCCAACTTTGGCCCACTGCTTGGATGACATCACCGTATGCAAATACGTCTTCTGCAGACCTTCCCCCAGGAATGCTTGTACTAGTTGTTGCATTTGGTTTGTTGTTTGGGGTGCTTCAGTATTAGGCAGCCTTCTGCTCTCCCATGTTCATCTGAAAATATGTGTTCTCCCTGCAGTTGTTGTCCCCAGATGAGAGTTCTCTTGTGCTGCCTCAGTTGAATCTCCTTTACTTGACAGAGATGTGCCTGAGCAGCGGCCCTCCCCAGCCCTATCCCAAATCATACTTATTTTGCATAGGAGATACCATGGTCATGAAGATTGTTCTTCCAGGGTGAGGTTCATTCATTGCATTCTGGGTATGCTGACCCCTGTGATTTCCCCAAATGTGGGAAACTCGACTGCATTATTTGTGGTAGTGGGGGACTGTGTTTGTGCTTTCCTCTGGTCAGCTCTGGTAAAAGTCAGATTTCTTTGTCTCAGATCTTCCTCTAGCCTTGTTCTTTTTTTGAGAGTTTCCTTGTGCTGCCTCAGTTGGATTTCCTTCACTTGACAGGGGGGTGCCCGAGCAGCGACCCTCCCCAGCTCTAGCCCAACTCCTACTTACCTGCCAGGTGAGATACTATGATCAGGAAGGTGCTTCTCCCAGGGCAAGGCTCACCCATTGCACTCTGGGTGTGCTGCTCCTACGATTTCCCCAAATGTGGGACACTTGACTACATAATTTGTGTTTCCTCTGGTTGGCTACTCGTATAATTCAGATCTCTTTGTCTCAGGTCTCTCTCCAGCCTAGTTTGCTGTCTGTTTCCACTTCTCTTTTCTTGAGCCCCTGCCCTTGCCCTTGTGCACTCTCCTGACTTCTCCTGTCTGCTTACTTTGTGCCTTCCAACGCACAATGCAAACTACAGGTAGTGCTGCAGGGCCAACACCCTTTTACTTGCCTTACAGAGCAGCTCTGGAGCTGTTACAGTGCCCAGCTGCTGCAAGAAATCAGCTTGAATGCTTCAGGGGCTGGGGCATAGCCAACATGAGCCCCACACCGACGGAGGGTGGAGGTGTTTAATGCGAACTAAGGGTCATCCAAGCGCCGCAAAAGGCCGCCATGCCCTGCATACCCCTTTTCTCTTTTCATATGCAGATGAGGGTTCCAGCCAACTTTGGCCCACTGCTTGGATGACATCACCGTATGCAAATCCGTCTTCTGCAGACCTTTTCCCAGGAATGCTTGTACTAGTTGTTGCATTTGGTTTGTTGTTTGGGGGTGCTTCAGTATTAGGCAGCCTTCTGCTCTCCCATGTTCATCTGAAAATATGTGTTCTCCCTGCAGTTGTTGTCCCCAGATGAGAGTTCCCTTGTGCTGCCTCAGTTGAATCTCCTTTACTTGACAGAGATGTGCCTGAGCAGCGGCCCTCCCCAGCCCTATCCCAAATCATACTTATTTTGCATAGGAGATACCATTGTCATGAAGATTGTTCTCCCAGGGTGAGGTTCATTCATTGCATTCTGGGTATGCTGACCCCTGTCATTTCCCCAAATGTGGGAAACTCGACTGCATTATTTGTGGTAGTGGGGGACTGTGTTTGTGCTTTCCTCTGGTCAGCTCTGGTAAAAGTCAGATTTCTTTGTCTCAGATCTTCCTCTAGCCTTGTTCTTTTTTCGAGAGTTTCCTTGTGCTGCCTCAGTTGGATCTCCTTCACTTGACAGGGGGGTGCCCGAACAGCGACCCTCCCCAGCTCTAGCCCAACTCCTACTTACCTGCCAGGTGAGATACTATGATCAGGAAGGTGTTTCTCCCAGGGCAAGGCTCACCCAATGCACTCTGGGTGTGCTGCTCCTACGATTTCCCCAAATGTGGGACACTTGATTACATAATTTGTGTTTCCTCTGGTCGGCTCTCGTATAATTCAGATCTCTTTGTCTCAGGTCTCTCTCCAGCCTAGTTTGCTGTCTGTTTCCACTTCTCTTTTCTTGAGCCGCTCCCTTCTATGCCCTTGTGCACTATCCTGACTTCTCCCGTCTGCTTACTTTGTGCCTTCCAACGCACAATGCAAACTACAGGTAGTGCTGCAGGGCCCACACCCTTTTACTTGCTTTACAGAGCAGCTCTGGAGCTGTTACAGTGCCCAGCTGCTGCAAGAAATCAGCTTGAATGCTTCAGGGGCTGGGGCATAGCCAACATGAGCCCCACACCGAAGGAAGGTGGAGGTGTTTAATGCAAACTAGGGGTCATCCAAGCGCCGCAAAAGGCCGCCATGCCCTGCACACCCCTTTTTTATTTTCATATGCAGACGAGGGTTGAAGCCAACTTTGACCCACTGCTTGGATGACATCACCATATGCAAATCCATCTGCTGCAGGCCTTCCCCCAGGAATGCTTGCACTAGTAGTTGCATTTGGTTTGTTGTTTGGGGGTGCTTCAGTGTTAGGCAGCCTTCTGCCCTCCCATGTTCATCTGAAAATATGTGTTCTCCCTGCAGTTGTTGTCCCCAGATGAGAGTTCCCTTGTGTTGCCTCAGTTGAATCTCCTTTACTTGACAGAGATGTGCCTGAGCAGCGGCCCTCCCCAGCCCTATCCCAAATCATACTTATTTTGCATAGGAGATACCATGGTCATGAAGATTGTTCTCCCAGGGTGAGGTTCATTCATTGCACTCTGGGTATGCTGACCCCTGTGATTTCCCCAAATGTGGGAAACTCGACTGCATTATTTGTGGTTGTGGGGGACTGCGTTTGTGCTTTCCTCTGGTCAGCTCTGGTAAAAGTCAGATTTCTTTGTCTCAGATCTTCCTCTAGCCTTGTTCTTCTTTCGAGAGTTCCCTTGTGCTGCCTCAGTTGGATCTCCTTCACTTGACAGGGGGTGCCCGAGCAGCAATCCTCCACAGCTCTAGCCCAACTCCTACTTACCTGCCAGGTGAGATACTATGATGTTCACTGTTAGGGCAATCAGGATGTGGAATTCCCTGCCAGGGAAGGTGGTAATGGCGGACTCTGTAATTGGATTTAAAAAAGGAATGGATACATTTCTGAATGAAAAAGCTATCCAATGTTATAATACTTAAAATATCAACATGGTTAATCCGGGGGTAACATGAGTTATAGTAGCTAACTAGTCATAAAACATTATTCAGCAAGTATGTAGAATCATCACAACTTAAAACAGGTTGAACACGATGGGCAATTTGCCTCTATTCAACCTCAAAAACTATGTTACTATATGTTACTATATTACTATGTTACTGTAGTATACAGAACACCACAATGTAATGAGCAGTGATAGTGAGCACTGATGAGGATACTAGAACTGACACTGAGCAGCAAGATGCAGCACTGGACTATTAGTAATGTACTGTAGTATGCTGAGCACCACAATGCAGCACAAGACAATGAGCAGTGATACTGAGCACTGATGAGGATACTACTGAGAACTGACACTGAGCAGGAGAGACACACTACTAGTATTACTGAGCAGCAATAAGTAACCACTGATACTGAGCACTGATATTGAGATTTCCACTGAGAGAACATAGCCACGTCCTCTCCGCTCTCTCTTCAATGCACGAGTAAAAATGGCGGCAACGCGCAGCTCTTTATATGGAATCCGAATCTCGAGAGAATCCGACAGCGGGATGATGACATTTTCCCTTGTTCAGGTTTTCCGAGTCAGGCGGGAACAACCGAGCCTGCCTCGGACCAGTGTAAACCACGTGGAGTTCGTCGGGAATTCGGTTCTCGGAGAACCGAACCCGCTCCTCTCTACCTTATACCCATCAATTTTTTTATTTTCAATCTAAGCCCCTGCAGTTTTCTGTAAGCATCTGCTTCGCTATGATGATCAACAAGTCACAAGGGCAAACACTCAGGGCTTGAGGCGTAGATCTTAGGACCAGCTGCTACAAGCATGGCAGAGGTGTCACTATCACTGGTGACACCCAGAGAGGTGGCGAAGGAGATTGTAATGCAGTGCGCGCAGATAAGCAGCGCAATGGTAAAAAGGAGGCATGGTTTCATAGGTAGGGGCGTGGCCTGGTGGCCTGAATCTACATTTTGTTGCTCCGGGTGTCCCGGGGGTTGGGGGCTGCACCCGGGGACTAGTGTGTGTGCGGTGCTGGCTCCTGCACAGTGACAGGGCATGGCCAC